>NC_054476.1:1560524-1700524 GCF_017639515.1 Carcharodon carcharias | reverse complement strand
GAGTTTCTGCAGTGTATCTTGTAGATGGTACACACTGCTGCTACTGTGCGCCGGTGGTGGAGGCAGTGAATGTTTAAGGAGGTTGATGGGGTACCAATCGAGGGAGCTGCTTTGTCCTGGATGGTGACCAGCTTCTTGAGTGTTGTGGGAGCTGCACTCATCCAGGCAAATGGAGAGCATTCCAATACACTCCTGACTTGTGTCTTGCAGATGATGGACAGGCTTTGGGAGTCAGAAGGAAGAGGAGCAGGAGTTGGATCATCCACCTGGCACATCTGGCTGAGGATAGTCACAATTGCTTCAGCCTTGCCTCTTGCACTGATGTTCTGGGCTCCCCCATCATTGAGGGTGGAGATATTTGTGGACCCTCCTTCCCCACTGAGTTGTTTAATTGTCCACCACCATTCACAACTGGATCTGGCAGGACTGTAGAGCTTTGATCTGCTCCATTGGCTTTGGGATTGCTTAGCTCTGTCTATCACATGAACATTGGACCTTAGGGCTTAGGTTCAGGAGGAGGCCATTCAGCCCCTGTAAGCTGTTCCGCCGTCAATAAGGTCATGGTTGATCTGGTTGTGGTCTCAACTCCACTTTCCTGTCTGCCCCCCATAATCCTTGACTCCCTTGTCTATCAAAAATCTGTCTAATCCTGTCTTGAATATATCCAACCACCCAGTTTTCACTGCTTTCTGGGAAGAGAATTCCACAGACTAATGACCGTTTGAGAGAAAAAAATTCTCCTCATCTTTGTCTTAAAAGAGAGATACCTCTTATTCTTAAACTGTGACACCTGGTTCTAGTCTCCCTCACAAGTGGAAACATCCTCCGGTGTCTATCCTATCAAATCCTCTCAGGATCGTATATGTTTCTATAAACTTGCTGCTTTCACTGTTTGGCATGTCAGTAGCCCTGTGCTGTAGCTTCACAGGTTGACACCTCATTTTTAGGTATACCTGGTACTTTTAGGTATACGAGTCCTGGCATGCCCTCTTGCACTCTTCATTGAACCAGGGTTGATCCTCTGGCTAGATGGTAATGGGAGCGTGGGGGATATGCTGGGCCATAAGGTTACAAATTGTGGTTGAATATAATTCCACTGCTGCTGAAGGCTCACAGAGCCTCATGGATGCCCAGTGTTGATCTCCCAGGACTGTTCAAAATCTATATCATTTAGCACGATCATGGTTTATAATACCATGAGGATATTTCATTTTTACTATTAATCATAGCACTGGAGTAACACTGTTGGTGTTCTGTTGCATGAACACAACTTGTAATGTACTGCACTGTGAAAGCAAAATGGTGATTAATCTGTGCAAAACAGTACTGAGGTGTTTCCTGCAGTTTTCGGCATCACATTATAGGAAAGACATTGAACCCAAGGAAAGGGGCAATGTAGCTTCGCTAAATTCACACCGGATACAGAACTTAGTTCCAGTGATGGTGCATCTTCCAATGTGGGAACCCCACAATGCTTCAGTCCAGGAGGCCTGGTGCAATTTCAGTGCAATGTTACACTTAACTAACCAGCCTCAGGCCTCCCACATGATCGAGGACCCAGGAGGGCAGAGCACCACTTCAATCAGAGGCCAGTGGGAGCAGTGGCTGCTGCCTGCAATGCTCTGAGGCCTTCACGAGGGATCATCATTGGATCCCTTAAGACAGGGCAGTGGGGTGGTATGGAGGTGGCAAGATGGGGGTCTTGGGGAGAAGGTCGGATGGAAGGTCAGAGGGTGGCAGGCTGCAGCCACCACTTCCTGATACTGTGTCCGTTTGGGTACTGAGTGCCTGTCAGTGAAGGACCCTCCCCTATGAGACAACAGGCAAATTCGATATGGTTTTCTGGGTGAACTTTGGGAGGTGTGGGATTTCCATACGAGTCCCATTAAATCCCTGAGACACCATTAAACCCCTGTGGCTTCAGGGATAATCGGCTTTTAAGTGACACATTGTTATCCCACTGCCAGCAGACCGGATTCACATACCTCTCCCTTCCCATCCCCCCAACAAAGATTTCCCATCACCGGAAATCAGGCACTGATGCCTCCCTCACTCACCTCCTGTCTAAATGCCCACTTCAGCAGCCTCCATGAAATCTCAGCCCTGAGATGAGAAGCACCTGGGTATAAAACCACCCATCCAATCAAAAAAAACATTGATGGTTGCTATGAAGGGTGACCAAGCAGCATAGTGACCACCCCTTATTGGAAAGAGGGAGAAAGGAAGGGGAAAGGGAACGAAGGAAGGAGGAAGCTCACCAGAGATGAGAAAGTAAGAGTGGAATTTTCTGTGCCCGCTGGCACCCAGCATGTTTGGCATCGTCAGCGGACAATACGGCAAAAAGGTAAAAAGCAGCTTCACCACGTTGTGAAACCAGTTTGTAACATCCGCTCTGCCCGTCAATGGGGAGCCACCTTTCCTGCTGCTGGATGTCGGGAACCTCATTGTAATACATCCGCAGATCATTATAAACCCTCCTCACCGGAATTGTCCCCCTCGCTGGATCATCCGAGAACATCGATGTGTTTCACAACTGTACATAAGTGACGTGCTCCTGGTGAGCTGCACTTCTCTCGGGACTTTGAGGTTGATTTGCCTACCTTGCTTCAGGCAGCACTCACAGTCTCAGCGCCAGGCTTCACACACAGCACCACATCACTGTTAGGGGGGCTCACGGCCTGGTCTTTACCTAACAGACAGAAGTAAGACCGGGATGGTTTTTCAATGGCTGCAGGGCTAGGGTTTGCTTGGGGAAGGGGGAGGAGTGGCCTCGGGCAAAGGAAGAGGCTTGTGGTGCCCAGCGAGGTGACGGTGTGGCGGGCGAATGAGAGCCCACTCACCATGGAAACGGCGTGTTACCCGGGAATGCATAATTAATTAGGCAGATTTGGGACGATACAGCTTGAAAAGCCGCCATTGCAGCCGGAGGGTAAAACATCCTTTATCCCGCCCACTATCGCACTGAGTGCAGATCTGGGACAATTCTGCCCGTAATTAATTTGGGAAATTTGTAAATCCACAGCTGTGTACTCTGGAGCAAAAGGGAAAAGGACTGTCTCATTCCAAATCTGCAATAAGTATACCTAAACTTCCAAGAAATGACAAAAACTTATTATTTAACATCCAAGCTATGAGGATTCGGAATAAACCTTGGGAATGCATAAGAAGCCGGCTGAAAGATAGAATACATTACAAGAGTAAGAGCGACTTGATTGAAACACATAGGGCAGAACGTTTCATCCCGCAGGCGGGCGTGTACCCAGCCTGAACCGGAGTGAAACAGCGCGCGATGGTGTTGGGCACGAGTCCCGATGTCATCGCTCACTCTTGCAGTCTTTCGGTCAACAGGAGAGCGCAGGAAGCAGCAGAGCGCCCACCGACAATTAATTAATTTGCATTTTTCACTACCCGCTCAACCCGTTCAGTTGGAGGGGGGTTGGATAGGCCAGGCGGCCTTTGCATTTTTCATGAAACCTCATCCATGGGCGGGATGAGGTTTCCAACAGTTACTAAAAACACAATAAAATTGTTTTAACATCAGTTTTTAGATGCCCCTCTTCATGTGACTGAGTCACACATGGGGACACGTGTATGTCATTCATAAAATCTTTATTTTTCATTTTAAAATTCTTCAGCTCCCTGAGACAGTTCTCTGCCTCCGGGGAGTATTCAGAGCGCACTCCCCTGCACATGCACAGACTTCAGCACTTGTACTCCTCCCACCCCAACCCCGGCCATGCTGAGCATTTCAGCATCTTTCACACGGGATGCCTGTTAATTGGCCACCAGCATGAAGTCACAGTCAGGGCCCGATCATGGGTGGTGAACCATTCCACAGCTGCTCCCAGGCCCGCTCATGGTGCTTGTCCAGTGAGGGTAAAACCCTGCCCATAAGATCCTGAGGGGTCTTGACAGGGTGGATGTTTCTTCTTATGGGAGAAACTGGAACTTGGGGTCACTGTTTAAAAATAAGGGGTCACTCATTTAAAACAGAGATGAGGCAAAATTCTTTCACTCAGAGGGTCGTGAGTCTTTCCTGAAAAGATGGTGGAAGCCGAGTCTTTGAATGTTTTTAAGGCAGAGGTGGATAGATTCTTGGTAGGCAAGGGGGTGATAGGTTCATGGGGGCAGGTTGGATGCAGATTTCAGTTTACTATCAGATCAGCCGTGATCTTATTGAATAGCTCGAGGGGCTGAACGGCCATTCTTGCTCCTTGTTCATATGTTCATATTAGAGACATGTTAGATGAGTTATTTTAGGATGCTTTATTCTTTCAGGGGATGTGGGCATCGCTGGCAAGGTTAACATTTGTTGCCCATCCCTAATTACCCTTGAACTGATTGAGATACTTTCAGAGGGCAGTTAATAGTCAACCACATTGCCGTGGGTCTGGAGTCACATGTAGGCCAGACCAGGTAAAGACAGCAGATTTCCTTCCCTAATGGACACTTGTGAACCAGATGGGTTTTTTATGGCAATCTATGATGGTTTCACTGTTACTGAGACTGGTTTTGAATCCTAGATTTTATTAACTATTTGAACATCAGCCTGAGCCTCTGGGTTATTAGTCCAGTGACGTTACCACTAAATGGCCATCTTTCCACCCATAGGAGTAGAACGTTCTGAAATGGGCTGCCCAAGGGACTGAATTTGGGACTATTACCGTTTCTATTTCTTAGATTCAGAAACTCTATGCAAATTGGCCAATTCGAAGAGCACCAGGTAATGATAGATGAAGATGGCCATTTGATCCATCTTAATTCATCCACCCAGGCAAAAGCCAATCCCCACATTATCACAACTAGATGCTTTAGAAATGGTTGTGATGTTTTTTATTTCAATGACACGAAGACCATAACTATTTCTAATTCAGCAACTCATCGCAAACTGATGAAATCTGTGGGTAAAAGTAAAATATTGGAAGGGAAATTGGCAGCAGATGAATGGGGGGTGGGGAGGGGTTTTCACTCGTTGGGTGGGCTTGGCGGGAGCGGCCAGGAAGCCAACTGCCTCCCGCAATCAGGGCTGGGCCGCGATTTCACACTGGAGGGTCAATTCAGGCCTGCCCAGCATGAAGCATGCGTGGCAACGCTCAGCACTGCCTGTGGGGGGCAGTCACATGAGGGGACATGTTTCTAAAAATCTTTATTTTAAACTCTTCATCTCTGCCTCAGGGAGCATGTGCGAAGTCCCCCACTATCCCCCCCGACTCCCCCCACCCCCCAACCCACAGGCAGTGCTGAGCGCTGTCGCTCATGTTTCACGCTGTCACATGAGGAGGGGCAAGTTAAAATTTTGATTTCATTTTTATTTGCTGTTGGAAACCTCATCCTAGCCTGTGGAGATGGTTTCCTAAAAATTGTAAAAGTCGCTTGGCCTTGTCACCGTAAGGTTGGACGGACAGCGAAAAGCCTCTTTCAGTTATAACTTTAATGGCCTTAACAGGACTTTTAAATGTCGGCAGATGCGCTGCTGACTCCAGCTCGTGTCCGCCGACTGAAATATCGCGCAAGTGTGCGATGACGTCGGGACATTCGCCTGATGTCATCGCATGTCATTTTAAGCTCGGTCGGGTCGACCAGTTAAAGATCCTGGCCTGGGATGGATGATCTGTGCAGTTCTTCCTATTCGCTCACTGGACCTTCCAGTTGTGATTTGGAGCCATGTCCAGATAGTACACATTCAAACTGAACTCTGGCTTCTCTGTTCGTCTGTATCGTAGAAGGAGTTTCTAAAACTCAACTCATTTCAAGGCAGCCTTCTTGTTGAGGACGTGACCCCTATAAGCATCCATCCTTTCCACTGCTCAGCTCAATTTCCTCTGCCTTCAAAAAGGAAATTAGGGGAAGCTTTTAATTTTACTTCAGATCTGACATCTCTGACTTAATTAACAATGCTCAGGATTTCATGAACATCACCTTGATGCCCCAGATGATGGGGTGGTGATTGTCACTAAATGTTATTCTAAATTAATTATCTAGATAATTGTGATACGCTGTAGTGCTTTTAAAATGCTATCCTTAATAATAGTAATGTCCTTAACTTACCCAAAAAATATCTCGCCAAAAAATCCCGAACAGTGGCAGTAATGTGACGCAATGCAGGTCAAAAGCTCAAACAGGGTGGAGAGAGATTTTTACTGATGAGTGTAGTCTGTGGTTTAAAGGGAATACAACACTGCAGCAATATCATCACATCCATCTTTTAGTGGGAAATAATTTTGAGACTGTCACCAGCTGAATTTAGCCATTCTATTTTTTCTGGAAAGCAATGGAAGATGGAGCGTTTTAACCTAAGTGATCTGTTTTTAAATTGAAATAGGTAGTAACCTATTTCAGAGAGTACAGCTCCTGACCAAGAAACAACTCCATAACAATATATCAATGATCCTATCACCTAAGCATATTTCCTGTTGAGCACTCCTATTTGGTACAAAATACCATGGTAAGGTTTTCACCATGATGGAGAGATCTGACATTGTGAAATTCTCCATCATGGCGAAAATCCTGGAAATAGCTGAAATGTCAAAGTCCCCACCCGAAACAGGGCATTTCCCATATTTACTGGGGTGGGAGTGGAGTCGGGCTGGGGATCGTACAGGCGGGACTCACGGAGGTCGGTGGCCATTTAAATCACCAGCTGCCTCCACTGAAGTGGGATTTGGGTCAGCCAGGAGTGTGAAACTGGAGTGTGCAGCTAGAGGAGGGCTGAACTTGGTGGATTCATTTAGATAGCCCTTTGGAGAGGTAAGGTACATCTTTGGATAAGGTACTGGAACCCCTTTTAGGTGGAGGCAATGGTAAGAGTGGTATTGTTGCTGGACCAGTTTTCCAGAGACTCAGGGAAATGCTCTGGGGAACCGGGTTCAGAGATGGTGGAATTTAACTTCAATAAAAATCTGGAATTAAAAGTCTAATGATACCATGAAACCATTGTCGATTGTTGTAAAAACCCATCTGGTTCACTAATGTCCTTTAGGGAAGGAAATCTGCTGTCCTTACCTGGTCTGGCCTATTTGACTCCAGACCCACAACAACGTGGTTGACTCTTAAATGTCCTCTGAAGTGGCCTAGCAAGCCACTCAGTTGTATCAAACCACTACAAGTCTCAAAAAAGGAATGACGCCAGATCCCTGGCTATGTCCTGTCCCACTGGCAGGACAGACCCAGCAGAGGTGGTGACACAGTGGTATACAGTCAGGAGGGAGTTGCCCTGGGAGTCCTCAACATCGAATCCAGACCCCATAAAGTCTCATAGTATCAGGTCAAACATGGGCAAGGAAACCTCCTGCTGATTACCACGTACTGCCCTCCCTCAGCTGATGAATCAGTGCTCCGCTATGTTGAACACCACTTGGAGGAAGCACTGAGGGTGGCAAGGGCACAGAATGTACTCTGGGTGGGGGACTTCAATGTCCATCACCAAGATTGGCTCGGTAGCACCACTACTGACCAAGCTGGCTGAGTCCTAAATGACACAGCCGCTCGGCTGGGTCTGCAGCAGGTGGTGAGGGAACAAATAAGAGGGAAAAACATACTTGACCTCGTTCTCACCAACCTGCCTGTCACAGATGCATCTGTCCATGACAGTATTGGTAGGAGTGACCACCACACAGTCGTGGAGACGAAGTCCTGGCTTCACATTGAGGATACCCTCCATCATGTTGTGTGACACTGCCACTGTGCTAAATGGGATAGATTTCAAACAGATCTAGCAACTCAAGACTGGGCATCCATGAGGCGCTGTGGGCCATCAGCAGCAGCAGAATTGTACTCAAACACAATCTGTAACCTCATGGCCCGGCATATCCCCCACTCTACCATTACCATCAAGTCAGGGGATCAACCCTGGTTCAATAAAGAGAGCAGGAGAGCATGCCAGGAGCAGCACCGGACATATATAAACATGAAGCTAAGACACAGGACTACTTGTGTGCCAAACAATATAAGCAGCAAGTGATAGGCAGAGCCAATGCGATTCCACAACTGGAGGATCAGATCTAAGCTCTGTAGTCCTGCCACATCCAGTCGTGAATGCTGGTGGACACTTAAACAACTCACTGGAGGAGGGGGTTCCACAAATACCCCCATCCTCCATGTTGGGAGAGCCCAGCACATCAGTGCAAAAGATAAGGCTGAAGCATTTGCTACAATCTTCAGCCAGAAGTGCCGTGTGGATGATCCATCTCAGCCTCTTCCAGAGGTCCCCAGCATCACAGAGGCCAGTCTTCAGCCAATTCGATTCACTCCACGTGATATCAAGAAATGGCTGAAGGCACTCAATAGTGCAAAGGTTATTGGCCCTGACAATATTCCAGCAATAGTACTGAAGACTTATGCTCCAGAACTTGCCATGCCCCTAGCCAAGCTGTTCCAGTACAGCTACAACACTGGCATCTACCCAGCTATGTGGAAAATTGCCCAGGTATGTCCTGTACACAAAAAGCAGAACAACTCCAACCCAGCCAACTACTGCCCCATCAGTCTACTCTCAATCATCAGTAAAGTGATGGAAGGGGTCATCAACAGAGCTATCAAGCGGCACTTGCTTAGCAATAACCTGCTCACTAATGCCTAGTTTGGGTTCTGCCAGGGCCACTCAGCTCCTGACCTTGGTTCAAACATGGACAAAAGAGCTGAACTCCCGAGGTGAGGTGAGAGTGACTGCCCTTAACATCAAGGCAACATTCGACCGAGTGTGGCATCAAGGAGCCCTAGCAAAACTGGAGTCAATGGGAATCAGGGGGAAAACTCTCCGCTGGTTGGAGTCATACCTAGCACAAAAGGAGATGGCTGTTGGAGGTCAGTCATCTCAGTTCCAGGACATCACTGCAGGAGTTCCTCAGGGTAGTGACCTCGGCCCAACCATCTTCAGCTGCTTCATCAATGACCTTCCTTCCATCATAAGCTCAGAAGTGGGGATGTTCGCTGACGATTGCACAATGTTCAGCACCATTCGTGACTCCTCAGATACTGAAGCAGGCCATGTCCATATGCAGCAAGAGCTGGACAATATCCAGACTTGGGCTGACAAGTAGCAAGCAACATTTGCACCACACAAGTGCCAGGCAATGACCATCTCCAAGGCAGCTCTGCACTGGCTGGGAAGGGCCGGGGGTGGTGGGGTGGGGGGGTGCCTGTTGGCCACTGTGTCCAATGATGACCCAGTGACCGGGTGAAAGGAGGCCCAGGAAGCTCCTGGAAGGCTGCCAAGGAGGACGCTCACTGAGCTGGCAGCATGGACCCGAGTGCAACTGGACAGGGCAGGTGGGAGGACAGGTCGGGTGGGCACTCGGCCCCCCACTTCGCTGATGAGTGCCTCACGGTCATCCTGGAGGTTGTGGCTGACAGGAGGGACACCCTTGTCCCCAGGGATGGGAGGAGGAGGCCCCCGCACCTCACCAAGAGAGCATGGGAGGAGGTGGCAGCGCTAGTCAGCAGCTGTGACGTGGTGCGGCGCTCCTGGGTGCAGTGCCGGAAGCGCTTCAGTGACCTGCCGTGTTCAGGACGGGTGATTAGCATGTTGGCACAGGTCAGTGTGCAGATGTGTTAAAGCCTGGATGTCCTCCTGTGGACCTCAGGGGTGCTAGAGTCTGAGTGCCAACTGTCAATGACACTGGTACTGGCCAAGGGGGTGAGCCCTGACCACCTGGACTGTGCTCAAGGCCCACGACTCGGATGTGCCCTACCAGGTGCCCCTCAGGTAGGGTTGGCCAGGCTGCAGTGGTGCTGCAGGTAGAGACGGGACTAATCAATGCGCCTGTGTTTCAAGAGAAGACGACCAGCAACAATATAGAAAGGTCGCGGCCCAGCAGAGGCCCCACTAGCCTCCTAATCCTCTCGACGTATGAGCAAGATATCCTAGAGCTCAAGAGCCAGCACATCCCCATGTGCAACCGGGCGTGGAGAGGTAGGGGGGCCAGATGAAGGTAAGAGTGCAGTGCACAGAGGTGAGAAATTCGGCTTGTGCAACCATTCTTGTGTAGTCTCTTCACTGATGTGACCCTCGAACCTGGAGTCCCCATTGATCATTGGAAGACGATGGCACCATGATGCAGATCCCCATTGTCTCACCAGGGTGCCCGGCTTGCACAGTGACAGTGTGATGTCTTTAACTCGTGACGTCTTTCTTCTCCCTTTTAGGTTTGCCAGCAGGCGTTCAATCTCCAGACCCCGAAGGACCTTGTTTATTTTGACAGCCGTATAAGCTTCCGAGAAGATTTTTTTTAAAAATAACTATTCCAGTAAGCTTTGTTTATTTTGACCGATTCATGAGCTTTTCAAAAGCTTCAGAATGTTATTGTAGAGCTCATGAGTTCTGTATATGGTGGATACTGGGTAAGTGGTTGGGGTTGATGGGAGTAAGGGGATTGTGAGGGGACGGGTAGGGGGCGAGGGTTGGGGGTGGTCACTCTGATCTGCAGAGCTGGGCTGATGTCTCGCTGAATGGAGGTGGGCCTTTGAACATGGCTGCCTCAGCATCGACCTGCCTCCATCTCCAACTGGAAAGCCAACTCCAGGCCATCCCCACCTCCGGGGGTTGAAAAACCCGCCGAGCAGCGGGTAGGAGGCGGGTCACAACATTCAGAAAGTTGCTGACCCCCTTATTCCAACCTGAAACATGAAGATCCACCCCAACGTTTTAGGTCAGTGAGTCTTCGCCACAACAGATGTAAGAGCTTTGGGGCCTTTATAGAGGCAGGGGAAGTGGGGTGGGGGGAAGAGGAAGGCAAGAAATAAAGGGTAGCTCAATGACAGGGGGGAGGGCAGGACTGATTAAATGATAAAAGTGATGATGGTACTCAGTAAAAAGGGGATGGTGATGGGATAAGGGAAGAAATAAAAAATGGATCTAGAGGAGGTGTAAATGACAACAGCAGAATCATTAGCAGCATCTGCTGTCCAGAAAACCGAGAGTGGTGGTTATGGTCTCAAATTTTTGAACTCTGTGTTGCATTCTCAAGGTTGTAAAGTGCTGAATCGTAAGATGGGATGTTACTGCTCGAGTTTCTCTCGAATTCCATTGGAATAGTATAGGAGGTAGAGGACAAGTAAGTCAGAGTGGGAATGGAGATTTGACAAAGTGATCAGAGGCATAGGTTTATGCTTAAGGACTGAATGGAGGTGTCCAGCAAAGTAGGTTAGAGGATCTCTTGGTCATATAGACTTGAGTATTGCTAAATAGGGAGACATATTGTTGCAGCTTTCCTTCTTGCACTCATCATGACAAATTTCAAACAATCAGAATTGGACACAATACTCCAGCTGAGGCTGAAACAGTTTTTTGTACAGGTTTGACATAATCTCCTTGCTTTTGTACTCTATGACCCTATTAATAAAGCTTAGGATCCCATATGCTTTATTAACCACTTTGTCAATCTGTTCTGCCACCTTCAATGATTTGTGCTGTTATGATGTGGCAGATGATGTGTGCTGGGGGACCAAATCCACAAGGGAAACTTGGTCACACTATCACAATGGTTTTGCAATTTGTATTTATTACAAGATGTGTGCACTGAATTCAGAAGTAATAAGTCCACCAAGACCTTTAGTGATTTTAAAAATTAAATTAAAATAATTATTAACAAAATATAAAAGATTTCAAGCACATACATAAGACTACAATTACTCACTGCTAAAATAACTAATAAAATTCCTAATTGACCTGACCCACAGTTACACCCTCTTTAAAGCAATGATCCAAAATAGATTTTAGATTTTAAACACAACCTGCAAGTTAACGCAGTACCCACTTGATGGTGGAATTCCAAGTGGCTTTCCCCAGCTTCTGTTTCATTATATAGCAGACGTATGCATAAATGCTGGAGGCTTCATTAAGGCTATTTCACATACTCCTGTTAGATCTTACATGGCCTTCTGACACATAATGTTTAATTCTCCTTTACATATGTTTCTCTCCTTTTACTATGCAAGTTCTATTGTTCCATGTGTCTTTGAAACTATATCTTCCTCATAATATGAAAATTTTCATGTTGCCAATATTGACATTAAGCTTTGGGAAAAAATAAACACATTCCTTAGCCTTGCTTATCTGGCTAGTTGTAAACAGACTAAAATCCCTTTGAAATCCAAATCTCCTCATTTATCTAAAAATGCAAATTCCCTTCACACCTTACATGCTAAGCCAGCATCCATCTTTACTCATTAGCATGTCAGGCACCGAGCTTCTTTTGATGATTTCACGCTTGCAGTCTACTTGACTCCAAATGTAATTAAATCACCCAGACCGACCTAACTATAATCACACCCATAAACCTACTTCACAGTAAACCAGAAAAGTATTATTAAAATGATTATATTTTCATCGCAATGCACATACACCCCCAGGTCCCTCTGCTTCTGCATCCCCTTTAGAATTGTACCCTTTATTTTGTTTTGCCTCTCCATGTTTTTTCTACCAAAATTAATGACTACACACTTCTCTGCGTTCATTCCGCCAACCTGGCTATGTCCTCTTGCAGTTCATCACTAACCACCTCATAATTCACAATAATTTGAGTCATCTGCAAATTTTGAAATTGTGCCCTGTACACCCAGGTTTCAGTCATTAATATAGATCAAGAAAAGCAGGGGTCCCAATACTGACCACGAAGGCACCTCCCTGTGTAATTTCCTTCAGTAATTGAAAAGCAATCATTCACCATCAGCCTCTGTTTCCTGTCACTCAGCCAATTTTACATCCATGTTGATCCTGTCCCTTTACTGTGACCTCTAACTTTTTTCATTCATTCACGGGATGTGGGCTTCGCTGGCTGGGCCAGCATTTATTGCTCATTCCTAGTTGCTCTTGAGAAGGTGGTGGTGAGCTGCAGTCCATGTGGTGTAGGTACACCCACAGTGCTGTTAGGGAGTTCCAGGATTTTGACCCAGTGACAGTGAAGGAACGGCGATATATTTCCAAGTCAGGATGGTGAGTGACTTGGATGGGAACTTCCAGGTGGTGGTGTTCCCATCTATCTGCTGCCCTTGTCCTTCTAGATGGTAGTGGTTATGGGTCTGGAAGGCACTGTCAAAGGAGCCTTGGTGATTTCTGACAGTGTATCTTGTAGATGGTACACACTGCTGCTACTGTGCGTCAGTGGTGGGGGGAGTGAATGTTTGTAGATGGGGTGCCAATCAAGCAGGCTGTTTTGAGATAGAGTCATGGAGTTATACAGCACAGAAACAGGCCTTTCGGCCCGTCATGTCTGTGCTGGCCATCAAGCACCTATATATTCTAATCCCATTTTCCAGCACTTGGTCCACAGCCCTGGATGGTGCGGGAGCTGCACTCATCCAGGCAAGTGGAGAATATTCCATCACACTCCTGACTTGTGCCTTGTCGATGGTGGACAGGCTTTGGGGAGTCAGGAGGTGAGTTACCCGTCGCAGGATTCCGAGCCTCTGGCCTGCTGTGAAATCATGGTCAGGCCCCGATCGCAGGCCGCGGTCCATCTCACAACCGCTCTCAGGCCCGCCTGCCAAAGGCCCACCCACCTGCCTGCCCAGAGTCTTTGAATATATTTAAGACGGAGATAGATAGATTCTTGATAAGTAAGTGGGGGGGGGGGGGGGGGGTGGTGAAAGGTTGTCGGGGGTAGACAGGAATGTGAAGTTAATGTTACAATCAGATCAGCTATGATCTTATTGAATGGCAGAGCAGGCTCAAGGGGCCGAGTGACCTAATCTGCTCCTAATTCTTATGTTTGCATCTTTATATGTGCCCCACGCAACTGTGAAAACAAACCCTCCAGAGCAGAATCCATTTGAGCTGTAGAAGACAGCCAATAGCTCAGGCATCTGTTAAGGTTTTGAAACAAATAGATGACTGATCTGAACTTGAAGGAGATAAAGAAAGCAATGGCGACATGTCACATAATCAGTTCTGGCTTTATAACTGGGCTAGCCTTTCAAAATTGTTCAATGCAGAATTGCACTTTATCCAGTAGACAATCTACTCTAATGCATCTGAAAACCTTTCCACCTTCACAATGTTGTTCTTTCTTTTGATAGTTTTCCAGTTGTCAGGAGTAACAACTTAGTAGCATATTATTTAATGGTCACATCTTTTCAAATCAAACACTCACTGTAGTAAATGCTGATATAATTTATGCTACAGCATTTCATAATGACACATGAAGTAGGCAGCACCTTTTATACTGACCTTTCATACAGCTCTCACCTGCAAACCATGGTTCATAACATCTCTGTGCTGGTGTGACTTACGTCACCTGCAAAATCCCACCCTCCTCCATTAAAATTATGTGCTCATCCACAGTGGTGCTGGCAATGTGGGACAGTTGTATGCACACCCAATCTGCCCCCTATCTGCACTGCTGAAAATTGCCAGCATCAGAAATGGAGGCGGGAATCCCAAATCTGGGTCCCACAGGCTATTTTTAAAGCCAGCCCATTGCACTTTGACCCTATGTTGGGACAGGAAAATCAAGCCAATTATTCTGGTTGTCACTCCTCAGATTACCTGGCCTGCTGAGTATTTCCAGCATCTTCTGTTTGTCTTTCTTTATATAACTTGCTTCAAAATGTTTCCCTAACCAAGAATGTTACCAACAGCTGATTGTTATCCCAACTGACAGCCCTACCTCAACAATTCAGTCAGCAGCTATTTCAAAAACTATTTTACAGTATCTCTAATACGCATACTAGGAGCAATTGTATTTAGATCACATTAATATTTAAATAAACAACCCAAAAAAAAACATACATTATCAAGATCCACTTTTGGCTTACTGCTGTATGAAACATAAGCCAGTACATCAACAACTTGTATTCATATAGCATCCGTCAAATACAACAACATCCCAAAGCTCTTCACTGCATCGTAAAAAAAAATGAGTACCCGAGACAGATTACCAGATAGGAATCAGTCCCATTTATCTTATTAAAACAGATATGCTGTGCATGTATTTGGGTAGTTTCAACACATATTTGCTTCATTTATTGTAGCTGGTCTCTTGTTGGACTTTGACAAATGTTACAAACAGTCCACAATCACTTCCATAATGAAGAATATGCATCATGATAAAGTTAGGGCAAATTTATTGACTGGTAATCTACAGTTCATCACTGCCCAAACAACAATATGTGATATGTAGCATCTCCTTAATTCCTACCAAAGATATTCTGGAGTCTTTCTACAAAGTGAAATGATGTGATAACCCAGAGAATTCCCATCATCATTAAGTATGCCACCATTTTGAAAACAATGCATGCTGAACACTTAGGGTTCCACAGTCAAGACAAAGGTCACAGCATTAACAATTATGCATGAAATAATGGTTACTATAAATTGCATTAATCAACAGTGAATTAATGTTTGGATCACAATACAAGTCAATTTGTCACATATTACAGTTTTTTGTGACTAGCTTGTTGTTGCATTGATACAGGTAGATTTGAGTCAGAACTATAATATTTTAAATGAATTGCATGATATTACTGTCTAGTTTTTCACACCCTGAGCTCCCAGTCGGCTGTCATTTGCTCCCACTCTGATCTTTCTGTCCTTGGTCTGCTACAATATTCCAATGAAGCTCAACACAAGCACAAGGAACAGCACCTCATCTTTCGACTGGGAACTTTACAACCTCTTGGACTCACAATGAATTCAATAGTTTCAGATTATAACGCCTGTCTAAATTCTGTTTCATTTACCTTTGCTGATTTGATTTTTTTTCTCTCATTTATTCCTATTTCCATTTCTTTCAGACGGTAACTATAGGATCCTGCCATTCACATCACCTCTGAACACATATTTTGTTTCTTTATTTGTCCCATTATTGCTCATTTTGGAAATGAAACCTTTTGTCATTTAATCTCTCCTGCCCTTCACCCTATCAGAGACCTTCCCTTTTGTTCTTTTCCACCCCACCACCCTTTCACTTATTCAAAACCTGTTACATTTTCTAGTTTTTCCCAGTTCTGATGAAAGGTCACAGACCCAAAACATTACCTCTGGCTGGAATTCTCCGGACCCTCCCCCCCTTGGCAGGTTCGGGTGTGGCAGGGTGGATGAGCCATTGAAACCTCCATCCACATCGGTGGTACTGGGCAATCCGGCTGGTGTGAGGGGCTGGAAAATTCCGGCCGCTGTTTCTCTCTCCACAAGTGTTGCCGGACCTGCTGAATATTTCCAGTATTTTCTGTTTTTATTTCTCCAACATCCACAGTATTTGGCTTTTTTACTAGATTTCAGTGATCACACAGTGTTGAATCTTAGCCTCATAAACCTATTTGAAAGAGTTTTCATTTGATTTTCAGGGAATTAAAAATTGCAATTTTCAGCCAATTGCCTTGGATATTCCCAACGCAAAATGGTGACTAGTGTATGATAATTATTTCCCCTTCAAAAGAAACCACCATGTTCATGTAGATAAGAATGTGTACTTCCCGAATGTTTAGTTAACAGCAAGATGCACAAGTGTTAAATGAATAATGAAATAATTAAGCCACTATTGGCTACAAGCATGTTTCACCAGCATTGTTCCTTTCCCTTCATTATCGAAGGTGGCTCACATGCTAGCCTTGTTAACAGAACCCAAGTCAGTTGGTGAGGTCAAAACCAAGACACAGAGCTTTTCTTTATGAAAAGAGTGTACTGATTTTGTTCAGTGTTATACTTTTCCTTCCAACACCCAGTGTCCCAGCTGTCCCCTATTTATATGGGGTCAAAGTATCGACAACCCTCACTTGGTTTGGCCTGTCAACCGTCACATTTACTGGGGTGTGGCTGATGGTGTGCATGAACAGATACATGGAACCATAGGTGACAGCTGGTTGAGTGTTGAGGACCATGTCCAGCTATGAAGCAAGATGCAACTGACTCCCACAAAAGGGATTACCTCTGATACACACCCTACACATACCAGCATAGGTCAATTATACTGATTTTACAGCATTTCGCTTGGCTGTGGAGATAGAGCTGAGAAGTGTGACTAATTGGTAGATCTTTGCAGGTACAATGGGCTAAATGACCTCCTTCTCCACTGTATCATTCTATGATTTTAAGTCAGATCCCATGCTGATTTGATAGCTATAAGCGCTTTCCCTCTGACAGATGTACATTGTCTCAGACCTTCAATTCTACGGACTGATGCCTGATTATGGCCCTGTGTATTCTACTTGTCAACCATTGGTCAATCAATGAGTATATTAAGAATTAATAACAAGTGAAGCCTCTAGATTGACAGGTGAATTTTGTACTTCTCACATCTATCACTTTAATTCTCTCTTATGGCCTTTATATCAAAGCCAAACAATTGTCATTTTATCAAGTAGCAAAGCACTGATAAAACTTCAAGCAATTTAAATTTTTATTTGGAACACTGTCCTTCATTCTTGATGTACGTTTATCACAACTGAGCAAGGACTAAGAACAGAGGATAAGCTACTTCAAAAAGGTTTTGGAGATGTGAAGTTTTTAATCCACACGTAAGGGTAATAATATCTGTAACATCTGAACATTCCTTAGATAGCAGGTCTGCACACAGTAGGCGCGAGCATTTTGCTTTGCTTGGTAATCAGATATATGGAGCTACTGAACCTCAGATACTGAACAAAAGTTTACAGTTTGATTTTTAAAGAATACAACACTTCCCCTCATTTGATCAGCGGTAGATATCGCCCTCCCCCCGGACTAGCAGAAACTCATTAGGTTTACCTTTGCTCAGAGTTGGATACACCTTAAACCAGCATTTGACATGATAGTAGGAGAGAATTTGAAAACCTTAAAGGGAAATCAAAAAAATTGTGAATAATGGGAAATGAAAAGAAATCAGTAAATAACAGCAAAAGGTCCATTTCTATTTAATTCTTCTCAGGACTGAGCTTAAGCCACAAAGTTGCCAATTTATGGTAAATTGCATGCAAACCCACAAATATAGAAAGTAGCATTGGAGTTGGAATAATTCAAAATAAAACTGTTGGAAGAGAAGCTGAGGCCACAGTAAATACGTTTTAATCTACAGTGGACTATGCTGTACCTTATCTGCTGGTGACAGTATCCAGTGGGTAACAGAAGTGTTACAGACAGGATGGGGGCTAATTTAAACCTCACTGGTTTCTCCTCTCACCACCCGTCTCTAAACAGAAAGGTGTTTTGATTTGCTTCTCCTTTTGTAAGTGATGGTATATTTCCCAACCCCTCACATTTGGTTCTGATCCAATTTCTATTAGTAACCCCCACAGCAGACTTGAGATAAAATGGAACTCGAAGGGTTAGTTTATTTGCACACGCTGGAAATGAGAGGGGGAGGAATGGCAACATAGCCCCTTTTTGCATTCATACAGTAAAAGAAGGGTAGAAAAAAAGAAAGATTTAAATGTAGAGACCACAGAGGAAAGAATTGGTGTTTTGGCAGGTTAGAAACCAATACTTTATATTTGATTTTCCAATGGTGTTGAGTTCACATGATGAGAGAAGCACACAGAGATGAATCAGTCTTGTAGGGAATGGTACAGAACTGCCAGTAGAAACAGGTGGTGTCAGGTATTCAGCCTGGCAGAGTCCTTTTTCTGTGTTACTGCTAGTTAGATGTTAAATGGCAGGTGGCAGGTTTAGTTTTCAGTATAGCAGGGCAATATAATTGGTTCCACAAACCAGAGGTTACATCACATGATTCCTATCTCTCCACATTGTCTTTGATAAGGGATGTGTATCCCTCGTGCGGGTTCATGAGATGGTTAAATATTCTAACCAATAAGAATTAAAAGAAAGGTTGCAGTGTCCTTTGTCCTAGCAGATGAATAGACTCTGGTTGGCCAACCTGGGTTAGTAAATGCAGGTGGCCTTTGTGTAGTTCTCTTTGAATTTGGTCTATGCAGCCCACAGGCCTGTCATTATGTCTCTTTAGAGATAACGAGGTGCGAGTTTCCCTGATACTGACAAAAAGATCCTTTTCTTCAAGGGTCACAGACAGACATAGCTTCAGTCATCCATTTTTTTTTTTAATTTTAGAAATAGCCATAGGATATCTATGCCTATTTTATAAAAATATACAGGCTGAGGTCTTAGTGCCCTCACAGAAGAAAGGAAAATCTACCCCCCAGAAATGTACCCTCATCCCCATGTGCAAAACAAAACATGTAAATGCTGATTTTTGATTTAAAGTGCTTATATTTTCCAATTCAATTATGAATTCATTTTGGACTTGAAAACAGAGCTGTAAGGTTTACCAAGACCATGACCTCCCCAGCAAATTATCCTTTTAAGTTTTTATTTGGCATTCACTGTAACAACAGTGTAGGCAATTTCTCAGATAAAACTCGTACCTCATTTGCAATAGCAAATGATAGTGAATCGGTGTCTGTTTAGGCTCAAATGGCCTTATGTATGATCTCATCCATGTAGAATTTTACTGCACAAAATTGGGCAACCAAACAGCTCTGATGCCAGTGTTTATGCTCCACATGAACCACCTCCCATCTTAGCTCATCTCACCCTCTCAATGCATCATTCTATTTCTTTGTCCCTCGTGTGCTTATCTATAGTTTCCCTTGAAATCCATCTAGCTATTCACCACAACCAAACAAGTTCCACAATCTCATCACTTTGCGTAAAGAAGGTTCTCCTGAATTTCTTAGTGATTATCTTTTATTTATGGCCCATTAATACAGATGGTCTGACTAATGAAAACTTTCTACGTCTACTCTATTGGACCTCTTTATAATTTTAAAGTCCTCTATTAGGTCAGCTCAGTCTTCACTCTTCTTGAGAAAAGAGGCCCATTCAATCTTTCTTGATAACTGAACCCACTCAGTTTTACTATCATCCTCATAAATCTTTCTTTTCATCTTTTCATAAACTTCCTCGAGTGTTTCTACATGTCTCCTTCTGTAATATGGACACCAGAAACATACACAGTGCTCCAAATGTGCTTTAGCCAATGTTATATACAAGTTTAACATAAATTCTTTGAATTTTAAATTCACCAGAAACGAACTCCAATGCTTCATTTGCACATTTTATGGTGTATTAACCCCCAATTAGAGATGGGCAATAAATGGTAGCCTTACCAATGATGCCCACATCCCATGAAAAAATTTTAAAAATCCAAAATTGTATTCATAGCATAGACCAAATAACCTGTTTCTATGCTGTAAACACTATATAATTCTATGTAAATAAATGAATTTTGATATTTCTTTGCCCCTTCTTCCACCAAGCACTAAAATAGCAAACATTAAGGAGAAGCTGTTTCTCAGTAACTTCCAGCTCCCTGGGCAAATAATATTAAAAGCCTTTAAAAACCATCTGAACACAAGCACAACATACGTTGTTTCATTGAATAATTTGAAACGCTTTTACTCTTTCACTCAAGTCAGATAAAGCCAAAACAAGTGCTCCAACAACTGAATGAATTGCTGTACAAGAGGGAGAAGTCAGTGCAGCTGTCGTTGTTTTTACATTCTGCTGTTCCCTTCATCTTGCTGAAACTGCCCACACACACACACACACACACACACTGGGTGGTTTCAACAGCAGCAAGAGGACAAAACCACCAATGTACAAAGCACTTTCAAAAACATTAATCGTAAGTTAATCAAGACACCCCTTTCAAAGGCAACTACAAATCAGTACCAGACTCAGTATGGGTGGCAGGAGAGAGAACCTTGTCTGGTATTCAGGTGTTCAGTTGCTTAATGCTGAACAGGCATGAGATATATTTCTGGTGGTCATTTCATGAGCTGCAAATTGATGTTACACTTGAGTGACTAGATTGAGAGTGTGTAGGCGTGTAGGGAACAAAATGCAAAGATGGAATATCAGTAGCAATGTTTTGAAATACCTCAAGAGCATATCGTCACTTTGAAGATCATTCCCAGCATGCAATAAAAAACTAGAGTATTCTTCACTCATTTGCTTCTAATGTGATTTTCTTTCGTAAACCTTCCAGTAACGGTCTATTGTTGTACTGCAGATGACGCTAATGATAATCTGAGATTAATTCCAGCAGCCTGGAAGCGGGAAAGCCCGAAGATAGATCTGTTCATTTATTTCAGAATAAAATGTCACATTTACATTTCAAATTATCAGAGTGCATTTTCACAACTACTGAGATAATGACAAGGTTTAAGGCAATGAGATGCATATTTTATTCAAGCTTGTTACTCAAATCTTTCAAAATAACATCAGGTTTTTAAACTAGCAAATGAATCATACAAATCAAAGGTTGTCATTTTGAATAGTTGGGATAAAAAGTGAAACAAACATAGCAGTTCAGTGAAACTGTGGAAAATCATTTTATAATTGGATATGGTAATATTTACATCAGCTTATTAATGTTAAAACCAATGATAAATTTCATGTAACAATAAAGCTGAAGACTTTTGCATGCGCAGCAAATGTTTTCTGAATGTTGTCACACATGGAAAACAAGTCTGCATCATAACTGTTAAAGTAACAAAACAAGAGCAGTGCTTATTTATCTAACACCTTTAACATCAGGAAATCCCATGATACTTGGCAAAAGGCATATGAGTCATGAAAGAAGAGATTAGGAAGGGTGACAAAAAACTCGGCCAAAGTTTTTTTGAGCAGTTTTCTAAAGGAAAAAACGTCCATGTGCAAGGGTTTGAGAAAGGCAATTCCAACGGGAGGTCCCTGATCTCACCCTAACCCACCTGACGGTTCTGGTCAGGAGCACAGTTTCTGTGCAGTCTGATTTTACTTTTCAAGGCAGGGCAATGGCACGAGGTCAAAATGCTCATTTGGAGAGCTGGTGCAGACACTATCGGCCAAATGGCCTCCTTCTGTGCCATTAAAATTCTGTGATTCTGTGGTTAAACTCACTGGAGAGGATTTAGTCCATCATTCAGGCCACAGCTGATACCTGTCTCTCCAAGGTGGAGACCAGAACTTTCATGGCATCTGTTTGAGCTTCCACCAAAGCTAGAAAGGTTGGCGATATTAGTTCCGTTAGTGAGGGTCTGGCTGTAGAGTGAGAGGTGGCCACACTTTCCCGACTGGACTGTACAGTTCTGATGTCATGAGAAAGTACCATACTCAGTCTGGAAGTGACTCATCCACATTTTCAGCTACAAACTGTGTGGCAGAGTTTCCAATTCACAGTGTAAATGTTTGGGAGAGATATGGAAAAGGCCATGGGACCTGATAACGTCTCAGCAATAGTACTGAAGAATTGTGCTTCAGAACTAGCCGTGTCCTGAGCCAAGCTGTTCCAGTGCAGCAACAATACTGGGAGCTACCGTCAATGTGGAAAATTGCCCAGGTATGTCCTGTCCACAAAAAGCAGGACAAAATCCAAACTGGCCAATTACCAGCCATCAGTCTACTCTAGATCATCAGCAAAGTGATGGAAGGGGTCAACGACAGTGCTATCAAGAGGCACTTACACAGCAATAACCTGCTCACTGACACTCAGTTTGGGTTCCACCAGGATCACTCAGCTCTTGACCTCCAGCAAGGAGATGGAAGTGACTGCCCTTGACATCAAGGCAGAATTTGATCAAAATAAAAATAGGAGGTGCTGAGTCTAATATGACACTTCTTCAGATTGTTGTGGAAGGTGGCATCATTGGAACAGATGTGACAGACACAGAAAATCTGAGAGAATGGAATGGAGTCTTTACAGGAAACAGGGTATGAGGAGGTGCAGTTGAAGCAGCTGTGGGAGTCGGTAGGTTTATGATGAATATTCGTGGACAGTCTATTCCCAGAAATGGAGGCAGAGAAGTAAAGGAAGAGAAGGGAAGTTTCAGAGATGGACCATGTGAAGGTGAGAGAGGGATGTAAACTGGGAGCAAAATTGATAAATATTTCCAAGTCCAGACGAGAGCATGAAGCAGCATCAAAAGAGTTATCGATATACCGGAGAAAGAGTTGTGGGAGGGAGCCTGAGTGGGACTGGAATAAGGAATGTTCCACATGCTCCATAAAGAGGCAGACATAACTGGAGCCTCTGCAGATACCTATAGACACACCTTTTATTTGGAGGAAGTGAGACGAGTTTAAGGAGAAATTATTCAGTGAGAGAACAAGTTCAGCCAGATGGAGGAGAGTGGTAGGGGATGGGGATTGCTCAGGCCTCTGTTCAAGGAAGAAGTGGAGAGCCCTCAGACCATCCTGGTGGGGGATGGAGGTGTAGAGGGATTGGGCGTCCATGGTAAAGAGGAGGCGGTTGGGGCCAGGGAACTGGAAATTGTTGATATGATGTAGGGCATCAGAGGAATCGTGGATGTAGGTGGGAACAGACTGGACAAGGGGAGAGAGAACGGAGTCAAGATAGGAAAAAATGAGTTCCATGGGGCAGGTACAGGTTGACATGATCGGTCTACCAGAACAGTCCTGTTTGTGGATTTTGGGATGGAGGTAGAAGCGGGCCGTCTGAGGTTGGGAGACTATCAGGTTGGAAGCTATGGAGGGAAGATCTCCAGAGGAGATGAGGTCAGTAACAGTCCTGGAAACAATGGCTTGATGTTCGTTGGTGGGATCATGGTCCAGGGGGAGGTAGGAGGAAGTGTCTGCGAGTTGACGCTCAGCCTCCGCGAGGTAGAGGTCAGTGCGCCAGACAACAACAGCACCACCCTTATCAGCGGGTTTGATAACAAAGTCAGGGTTGGACATGAGAGAATGGAGGGCACCAAGTTCAGAAGTAGGCAGGTTAGAGTGGATGAGGGGAGCGGAGAAAATAAGATGACTAATGTGATGCCAACATTCCTCAATGAAAAGATCGAGAGCAGGTAAGAGGCCAGAGGGAGAGGTCCAGGTGGAGGGAGAATACTGGAGGTGGGTGAAAGGATCCATTGAACAGGGAGAGGACTCCTGCCCAAAGAAGTGAGCACGGAGACGAAGGCAGCGGAAGAAGAGTTCAGCATCGAGCTGAGCCCGAAATTCATTGAAATGAGGGAGTAAGGGTATGAAACTGAGTCCTTTGCTGAGCACTGAACATTCACATCAGAGAGGGGAAGGTCAGGGGGTATAGTGAATACAAAGCCAGGGCTGGGATTAGAAGATGGGATGGGGTCAGAAGGATGGGAATGGGTGGAGGGTCCTGGATGGGTGTTGGTGTCGATGAGTTGTTGGAGCTTGTGTTCCTTAACACCTGAAAGGAAGAGAAAAAGTTTCTTGTTAAGGCATCAGATAAGACGAAGAATGCAGTGAAACTGGGAATGAGGACAGCTTTGAGATAGGGTAAGTCGGTGCTGCTGGAGGGAGAGGTCCAGCGTGTTCATATGGCGGCGCATGGCACAGAGCGTGGATCTCAGGATGCGGTGAGAACAGCAGTCCGAGGAGCGTTGTATGTCCCGGAGATACCTGTAATCCTAGGAGGATTTGAAACATGAAGGATGGAACTGCAGTTGGAATCCAGGTGGGGTAAGTCGGAGATGGAGACAGTCACTGAGGACAGAGATGTGGCTGTGAATGCGAGTTACCAAACATGAGGGAAATGGAAAGCAATGAAGTTGAGCAATGTGAAAGAGACAAATCAAAATGCTGTTGGAGAGAGGACAGAATTTAAAGATGGGCATTCCTGGAAGAGAAATGGCAATGATTGAAACACTAAAATCAAAGCGAAATACTGTGGATGCTGAAGATCTAAAATAAAAACAGAATGTTCTGGAAAAACTCAGCAAGTCTGGGAGCATCTGTGGAGAGACAAATAAAGTTAACGCTTCAAGTCCATATGACTCTGCTTCAGATCAAGTGTAGCAACACAGAGCCCAAGGAAAACTGGAGTCATTGGGAAAACTCTTCGCTGGTTGGAGTCATACCCAGCACAAAGGAAGATGGTTGTGGTTGTTGGAGGTCAGTCACCTCCAGGACATCACTGCAGGAGTTCCTCAGGGTAGTGTCCTCGGCCCAACCATCTTCAGCTGCTTCATCAATGACCTTCCTTCCAATATAAGGTCAGTAGTGGGAATGTTCACTGATGATTGTACAACATTCAGCACCATTCGCAACTCCCCAGATACTGAAGCAGTCCATGTCCAAATGCAGCAAGATCTGGACAATATCCAGGTTTGGACTGACAAGTGGCAAGTAACATTCATGTCATACAAGTGCCAGGCAATGACCATCTCCAATAAGAGAGAATCTAACCATCACCCTTTGATGTTCAATGACATTAACATCACTGAATCCCCCACTTTCAGCATCCTGGGGGTTACCATTGACCAGAAACTGAACTGGACTAGCCATATAAATACTGTGACTACAAGAGCAGGTCAGAGGCTAGGAATCCTCTGGTGAGTAACTCACCTCCTGACTCTCCAAGGTCTGTCCACGATCTACAAGGCACAAGTTGGAATACTCTCCACTTGCCTGGATGAGTGCAACTTCAACAACATTCAAGAAGCTCAACACCATCCAGAACAAAGCAGCCTACTTGATTGGCACCCAATTCACCACACTAAACATTCAGTCCCTTTGCCACCAACACACAGTAGCAGCAGTGTGTACCATCTACAAGATACACTGCAGAAATTCACCAAGGCTCCTTCGACAGCACCTTCCAAACCTGCGACCTCTACCATCTAGAACGACAAGGGCAGAAGACAGATGGGAACATCACCACCTGGAAGTTCCCCTCCAAGTCACTCACCATCCTGATTTGGAAATATATCATCGTTCCTTCACTGTCACTGGGTCAAAATCCTGGAACTCCCTCCCTAACAGCACTGTGGGTGTACCTACACCACATGGACTTCAGTGGTTCAAGAAGGCAGCTCACCACCACCTTCTCAAGGGCAACTAGGGACGGCAATAAATGCTGGCCCAGCCAGCGAAGCCCACATCCCATGAAAGAATTATTAAAAATGAAATCTCCCAGGATTAGATTCTCTGGTGAGCAACCAGAAATGTAACAGCTCCTTTTCTGCTCCTTAACTCTAACCAAATGGATTCTATCTTTGACCCCTCAGCATATACTCCCTCTATGGCACTTGATTAATACTGCCGCTGCCACCATTCCTGACCACTCCTCCCTTTTACCAAGTATTTTCCTTTTTGCAACTCTGGAGAATACACTCAATGGGCAATGAAATGTGTAAAGATGGATTGACACATGGTGAGACACAGAATACACATGGAAACTAATGCATGGAGATGCTGGAGCCTGAAATGGTTCAGTCAAGGCATTAGTTCTGGCAGCCTCTGGCTGAAGAACATGTGAACAATGATCTCCTGCTATGTCGAGAAGGATGTTAACAGAACATTGGACACATATGGAGATTGTAAACGACCTCGTCACAAACAGACAGCAGAAGGCTTTGCTAGCTGTCCTGCTGCTAAGATTTAAGAGTTTTATTGCAGGAGAGCCTGGAGAAACTACACAGGTATTTGCAAAGCTTCTCACACATTCTAAGAGATCTAGGCACTTAAGTCAACTTGATGTGGAGCCACTGAATGAAGGACTGTAGGCTTTGAGGAAACATCTAGAGAAGCTAATGTCAACCAGATTGTGAACTGTGCAATGTAATATCTCAGATGGATTTGAAGTCACTTGGTTGACTGTTTCTTAGGGGCCAGGAACTTTCCAAGTCTGGCGAATCTCATTTAGTGTGTTCATTAATCTGTACTGTTTTAAAAGTTTTTAATATCTTTATTTAGTTATTTAAAACTTAAACTAATCTCCCTGAGGCATCTCTGTGCCTCAGGGAGATTTCTGCGCCCTGACTCAGGGAATCCCCCACCCCCTGCCTGCGCAGAGAGGGTTCAGCACTTCCGGGTGCGCATCACGCTGGGTGGGCCTTAATTGGCTGCCCACGTAAAATGGCGGCACGGACTTGGTCAGAGGGGCTGATCAGGTTCGCACCCGCTCCCACCCACCGCCAACCTGCACAACCCCCCCACACCCGCCCTTGGAATTTGGTGGGTGGGGGAGTTTTAAGTGTTAATTTTGTTCTTAAATTTTGCTCTTAAAATCTAATCTAATCTGTAATTAGCAGTAACTGGAAAGTATTGTGTAAGCAGGCTAAGTCTTTGCTTCTTGCAGTTTAAACAGGGTAAGCACACTCTCAGCTGTAGGAGCTGAGTAGTTACTTAGCTAACTGGTTGAATCTGGTTACTGTGGCCCCTGTTCAGTTTACTATAAATTCAGGGTTCTTTAGTGCAGCCTTGGCAAATGGAGTGCAGCCAATTAACTGAGTGAAGACTTGGAGTTTGGTGAGTGGGGGAGTTCGGGGAAGGAGGTGTTTGTTTCCTTTATCTATCTTTCTCACCCTGATTCTTGCTCTACTACAGGGGAAGGAGCTAGCTGTTTGGTGAGTATCTGGTAAGTGGGTAAGTTCTATTCAATCCCTAAAGTTTAAAATAGTACACAAACTGGTGGTAAAGTTAGTATAATATATAAGAAAGCAACATAAATAAGTGATTAATACAATTTAGTAATTATTTAAAACACATTAAGGATGACAGGACAGGTGATGTGTCAAGGCTGCAGCATGTGGGGGCTCCTGGATAACATTGTGATCTAGGGAAAACACGTCTGCAGTAAGTGTCTTCGGCTCGAGGAACTTCAGCTCAGAGTCATTGAGCTGGAGGCTGAGCTGCAGACACTGCGACACATAAAGGAGAGGGAAAGTTACCTTGGATGCTTTATACCAGGAGGCAGTCACACCCCTGAGGATAGATTCTCCTGATTTGGTCAGGGACAGGAGGGTCTGACTGCAAGGGAGGCAGGTGAGGGGATCCAGTGGGCAGGAGTGCAGGAGTGTCAGCCTCTGCAATTGTCCAACAACTTTGAGATTCTCTCAGCTTGTTTGGGTGAGAGTGGGGGCTGCAGGGTGGATGAGCAAACTGACCATGGCACCGTGGTACAGGAATCTATTGAAGTGGGGGCAGTAAAAAGGAATGTAGTGGTAGTAGGAGACAGTATAGTGAGGGGTATTGACACTGTTCTCTGCAGCAAAGAGTGAGAGTCCAGGCAGCTGTGTTGCCTGCCCAGTGCCAGGGTTCGGGACACCTGCTCAAGGCTGAAGAGATACTTGCAGTGGGAGGGGAGAGGATCCAGTGGTTGTGGGCCATGTAGGTACCAACAATATAGGCAGGATGAGGAAGGAGGCTCTGTAGAGTCATTATGAGGAGATAGGAACCAAATTAAGCAGCAGAACCTCAAAGGTAATAATTTCTAAGCCATGTGCAAATTGGCATAGGGTAAATAAGATTAGAGAGATGAACATGTGGCTCAAAGACTGGTGTGGGGGAAGTGGGTTCCGCTTTGTGGGGCACTGGCACCAGTATTGGGGAAAGTGGGATCTGTACCATTGGCACAGTCTACGCCTGAACTGTACTGGGGCTGGTGCCCTCATGAGCTGCCTAACTAGGGAAGTGGAGAGGGTTTTAAACTGAATAGTGGGGACAAGGGACCAAATTTAGGAAAATGTGGTAAACCAATGAGTAGAGACAAAGCAAGAGAGAAAGGTATTAATATGGCAAATGCTAAACAGACTGTGATAGGAAGGGACAAAGAGTACAAATCTAAGTAAATAAGCAGATAAGGCTCGACACAATAAAAATAATAAAAGGACAAAACTAAAGGCTCTGTGTCTAAACGCACATAGCATTCGAAACAAAATAGGTGAACTAATAGCACAAATAGAAATAACTAAGTACAATCTGATAGCCATTACAGAGACATGGCTGCAGGATGACATAGATTGGGACCTGAATATTGAAGGGTACATGACATTTAGGAACGACAGGAAGTTAAAAAAAGGTGGAAGGGAGGTTGTGTTAATTCATGATGGTAATAGCACATTAGAGAGGGATGGACCTAAATTCAGGAAGCCAGGATGTAGAAGCGGTTTGGGTTGAGATGAGGAATGATAAAGGCAAGAAGTCATTTATGGGAGTGATGTACAGGTCCCCTAATTGTAACTACACAGTAGGACAGAGTATAGAAGAGATAATGGGAGCTTGCCAGAAAGGTATAGCAGTAATCATGAGGAATTTTAATCGACATAGAGACTGGTAAAATCAGATGGGCAAAAGCAGCGTAAATGAGGAGCTCGTGGAATGTTTTTGGGATAGTTTCTTGGAACAGCATGTTCCGGAGCCAACCAGAGAGCAGGCTACACTAGACCTGGTATTGAGCAATGAGATAGGATTAATTGATGACCGCCTAGTGAAGGTAGCAGTGATCATAATGTGATTGAGTCTTGCATTCATTTTGAGGAAGAAACGAGTGCATCCAAAACTAGTACCTTAAACTTAAATAAGGGCAATTGTGAGGGCATGAAAGCAGAGCTAGCTGAAGTGAACTGACAAATTAGGTTAAGGGGTAGAGGTTCAGTGGCAAACATTTAAAGGGATATTTTCAGAATACACAGAATATATACATTCCAATGAGGAAGAAAAATTCCAAGGGGAGGGCCCACATCCGTGGTTAACTAAAAACGTTAAAGACAGTATCAAACTTAAAGAAAAAGTATATAATTATGCAAAAACAGGTGGCAGATCAGAAGATTGGAAAGAATATAAAGAACAGCAAAGAAATGACAAAAAGATTAATAAGGAGCAAAAATTAGAGTATGAGAGAAAGCTCGCTAGTGATATGAAGACAGATAGTAAGAGTTTCTATCAATATTTAAATAAGAAAAGAGTTAACAAAGTGAGTGTTGGCCCTATAGAAAATACATCTGGGGAATTGATAATGGAATTAAACAGGTATTTTGCTTCGGTCTTCACTATAAAGGACACAAGTGACATTCCGGAAATAGCTGTAAATCAGGAAATGGAAGGGGGGGAGGAACTTGGGAAAATTACAATCGCCAGGGAAGTGGTATTAAGCAAATTGTTGGGGCTGTGGGCTGACAAATCCCCAGGTCCAGGTCTTAAAGTCTTGAAAGAAGTGGTTTGTGAGATAGTTGATGCACCGGTTTTAATTTTCCAAAATTCCCTAGATTCGGGAAAGAATCACAGAATCATACAATCACACAGTGCAGAAGAGTCTATTTGGCCCACTGAGTCTGCACCAACACGTGAGAAACACCTGACCTACCTACCTAATCCCATTTACCAGCACTTGGCCCATAGCCTTGAATGTTATGATGTGCCAGGTGCTCATCCAGGTACTTTTTAAAGGATGTGAGGCAACCCACCTCCACCACCCTCCCAGGCAGCGCATTCCAGACCGTCACCACCCTCTGGGTAAAAATGTTTTTCCTCACATCCCCCATAAACCTCCTGCCCCTCACCTTGAACTTATGTCCCCTTGTGACTGACCCTTCAACTAAGGGGAACAGCAGCTCCCTATCCATCCTGTCCAAGCCCCTCATAATTTTGTACACCTCGATCAGGTCGCCCCTCAGTCTTCTCTGCTGCAACAAAAACAACCCAAGGCTATCCAACCTCTCTTCATAACTTAAATGTTTCATCCCAGGCAACATCCTGGTGAATCTCCTCTGCATCCCCTCCAGTGCAATCACATCCTTCCTATAATGTGGTGACCAGAACTGCACACAGTACTCTAGCTGTGGCCTCCCCAAGGTTCTATACAACTCCAAAATGACCTCCCTACTTTTGTAATCTATGCCTCAATTAATAAAGGCAAGTGTCCCATAAGCCTTTTTCATCACCCCATTAACATGCCCCTCTGCCTTCAATGGACACACACGCCAAGGTCCTTTTGTTCCTCAGAACTTCCTAGTGTCATCCCATTCATTGAATACTTCCTTGTCAAATTACTCCTTCCAAAGTGTTTCACCTCACACTTTTCAGGGTTAAATTCCATCTGCCATTTATCTGCCCACTTGACCATCCCAACTATAGCTTCCTGTAGCCCAAGACATTCAACCTTACTGTTAACCACCTGGCCAATCTTTGTGTCATCCACAAACTTACTAATCCTAACCCCCACATAGTGATCTATGTCGTTTATATAAATGACGAGTAATAGGGGATCCAGCACAGATCCCTGTCGTACACCACTGGACACTGGCTTCCAGTCACTAAAGCATCCTTCTGTCATCACCCTCTGCCTCCTACAACTAAGTCAATTTTGAATCCACCTTATCAAGTTACCCTGTATCCCATGTGTCTTTGCCTTCTTTATAAGTCTCCCATGTGGGATCTTGTCAAAGGCTTTGCTGAAATCCATATAAACTACATCAACTGCACTCCCCTCATCTACACACCTGGTCACCCCCTCAAAACATTCAATCACATTTGCTAGGTTCCACTAGATTGGAAAAAAGCTAATATAATTCCTTTATTCAAAAAGGAAGGGAGACACAAAGCATGAAACTGTAAGCCAGTTATCCTAACACCTGTCATAGAAGCTATTATTAAAGTTGTTACAGCAGGGCACTTAGAAACATTCAAGGCAATCAGGCAGAGTCAACATGGTTTTGTAAAAGGGAAATCCTGTTTAACTAATTTATTGGCGTTCTTTGAAGGAGTCACATGTGCCATGGATAAAGGGAAACCGGTAGTCATACTGTACTTAGATTTCTGGAAGGCATCAAAGATTATTGCAGAAAATAAAAGCTCATGGTGAAGGAGGTAACATATTGTCATGGATAAAAGATTGCCTGGCTAACAGGAAACAGAGAGTTGGCATGAATGGGTATTTTTCTGGTTGGCAGGATTTGACGAGTAGTGTGCTACAGGGATCAGTGCTGGGGCTTCAACCTTTTTACAATTAACATAAATGACTTGGATGAAGAGACCAAAGGGATGGTTGCTAAATTTGCTGATGACACAAAGATGGGCAGGAAAGAAAATTGTGAAGAGGGCGTAAGGAGGCTACAAAGGGACATAGATAGGTTAAGTGAGTGGGCAAAGATCTGGCAAATGGGGTATAATGTGGGCATCTGTGAAATTGTTCATGTTGGCAGGAAGAATAAAAAAAAGCTTATTATCTAAATGATGAGAGAATGCAGAATTCTAAGATTCAGAGGGATCTGGGTGTCCTAGTGCATGAATCACAAAAGGTTAGTATGCAGGTACAGCAAGTAATTAGGAAAGCTAATTGAATGTTATCATTTATTGTGAGGGGAATTGATTACAAAAGTAGGGAGGTTATGCTTCAGTTGTACAGGGCATTGGTGAGACCACATCTGGAGTATTGTGTACAATACTGGTCTCCTTATTTAAGGAAATATGTAAATGCGTTAGAAGCTGTTCAGAGTAGGTTTACTAGACTAATCCCAGGAATGGGTGGATTGTTTTATGAGGAAAGGCTGGACAGGTTAGGCTCGTATCCAGTGGAATTTAGAAGAGTAAAAGGCCACTTAATTGAAACTTTTAAGATCCTGGGGGGTCTCGACAGGGTGGATGTGAAGAGGGTGTTTTTACTTGTGGAAGAATCTAGAACTCGGGGTCACTGTTTAAAAATAAAAGGTCACTCATTTAAGACAGAGATGAGGAGGATTTTTTTTCTCTCAGAGGCTAGTGAGTCTTTGGAACTCTCTTCCTCAAAAGGCAGTGGAAGCAGAGTCTTTGAATAGTTTCGAGGCAGAGTTAGATAGATCCTTGATAAACAAGGGGGTGAAAGGTTATCGGAGGTAGGCAGGAATTTGGGGTTGTGGTTACATTCAGATCAGCCATGATCTTATTGAATGGTGGAGCAGGCTCGAGGGGCTGAGTAGCCTACTCCTGCCACCAATTTGTGCCCTTGTTTGCCTCAAGGGCCTTTCTGGGCAGAGATATATCCAGGACCTCCCTGTGAATGGCCTACAAATCCATTGGACAGCTGATTACAATGGCTGGAATTACCTCACATGGCGTGGGGTGACTGTAGCTGGACTGAACAAATGCTCAGGTTTGCGTCTCTGTTTCTCTAGTCACATAGGCATGATGTCATTGACTGCACAAACATAGCAACCCAATCATCACCAGATCAATCCGGGGTATCCATCCAGTACAAGGTATTTCATTCAACCAATGTGGAGCTGGAGTGGAAGCAGAAGGGAAGTTTATGCAATAAAAATAGAAAATGCTGGAAAAACTCAACAGGTCTGGCAGCATCTGTGGAGAGAGAAACGGAGTTAACGTTTCAAGTCCATGTGACTCTTCTTCAGGGAGGTTTATGCAAGTGTGTACAGGTTCCCTTTGGATCAACAAGCACAAAGGTTACCATCTACAAACTTGGCTCATGGCACCAATGAGGGCACTCACCCATGAAGTCCAAGAAAAGTACAATGAGAGCTCACGATCACCAGATTCGTCATATTGCCATTGAGCAAGCAATTGGCCTGCTCAAGATCTGCTTCAAATCCTTCGACCAATCTGGAAGCACACTTGCCAGCAAGGATGCCTAGAGTGGGCAATTCCAGTGAAGTGGAGGAGGAGGTAGAGGAGGAGGAGGATGATGACAAGGATGCCCCCTCAATGCCGCACCACCCACTCACATGGCTGCCAGGGATTTCCTTATAGTTCCACGGTTCAGTTAGTCACTACCACTAGGCCAATGTAACTACATCATACTGGACACCAACTCTGGAATTAAAATTCTAATAGGGTAGCCCTGATGAAGATGCACATTCCAGCGCACTGGGAATTCTCACATGATCGCAACACCACCCCAATCCACCCCAACTAGGGATGGGTCATGAATGCTAGCCTTGCTGCTGACCCCTGTATTCTGAAAATTAATAAGATTAATAATAATTCATCATGAGTAAAACAATGACCTCCACATGCTAAGTACTATGTAAATATTTTATTTGAGCAGCAATCCTTCTCATAAAAGTTAAACGTTTCACAAACACTCGTATAGTCATGTTCTTCCAGATGACAGGTCTCCACAGCACCTGAGTGAGAGCTCTAACTCATTAAATAAGAAATAAAGTCACTTCTGCCTTAATTTTATCTTAAACACTTATCCATTGCGTGCAGAAGGGAATGAGGAATTTACCCATTACACAGGCTCTTTCAATCAATCGACGAATCTGTTAACACTCATTAATGGTTGGTCAAGTTTAAATAACACAGCGGACCAATGAAGCAGGTACTGATCTGTGTTAAAAAGGAAAGGCTGCAAGTGTGTGAAATCAAAATAAAAACGCAAAACACTGGAAATATCGCAGGTCAGTCAGCATCTGGAAAAGGACATTATATGACTTTGAGTTTGCGCCCTTCATCCAAAGTGTGTTAATAGCTGACTGCAGCAGTCAGAAAAGAGCGCTCGAGCAGACCAGCGGTTTCGATTGCAGGTGATATGAGCAGTTAGTAATCCCAAGAAAAGTCAAGGTTCCTTTGTCCGAGTGCTTCATTACTGTGAAAAATTATCATCTTCCAGTATCCTTTTCTATACTTATTCCATTTCCCTCTAAATTGAGTCATTTCTAATGCAGCATACAAATCTTAATAAGGTATCTGCTGTAAAAATGGTCCTTTAATATTACTCCCTATTCTTCCAGTGATAACCTTTGATCCATGGCTCCTGGATAAGTGTTTGCCAACCTTTATATTTTGTACATTTCATTCATTTGAAGGCGCTTAATCAATCCATCATAACCATGACCGTTTAACATCAACTTCCATTTATGTGGCACCTTTAACATAGTAGCAACTCCCTGGGCAGAATCTTCTGGCTGACAGGCGGGTGGTAGAGTCCGCACGCCAGCGCTTAAAATATCGTGCGCTGACATCACACAAGTGTCCCAATGTCAGGGCGCTGCATCGCAATATTTCGGTCAGTGGGCACGCTATGCAGTGGGACGCACACCCGCCATTAATTAAAGGCCTTGTTAAGGCCATTAGCTCTCCAATCGACCAGGATTTTGAGGGGCCTGTGCGAATTTCAGCTCGGCGCATGGGCCCAATGGGCTGGCGGGTAAGTGACTTTTTTTACAAACCGCATTCAGTGGCTGGATGAAGTTCGATTTCAGGTTTAAAAACTTTTAATAAAGTGTTTGTGTTCTTCACTAACATGTCCCATCTCTTGTGACATTTTCACATGAGGGGGGGGTCATGTTAATGATTTTTAAATGTTTCTATTTTTAGAGTTTCAGCGATCTCCCTGGGGCAGCACTTAGCCTCAGGGAGATGTGCACTTTTTCGTGCGTATCGGTGAAAGAGCGCACTCTCGTTTTTGGGGAATCCCTAATCCACCCCCCACCCCCTCCCCACCCCACACAGGGAGCGCATAGCGCTTCCCGTCGGGGGGCACGCCTTAATTGGCCCACCTGCTTAAAACGGCGGCGGGACCAATTACCCGTCCGTCACCGAGTCAATCGGGCTCGACTGCCCATCAAAAGGCAAAATTCTGCCCCCTAGGCCACTTTTCAGATATAATTTGACACCAAACCACCTAAAAATGTATTAGGACAGATGACCAAAAGCTTGGTCAAAGAGGTAGGTTTTAAGAAATGACTTGAAGACAGGGAAAAGTAAAGAAATGAGTGGTTCAGGAAGGGAATTCCAGAGTTTAGGGCCTAGGCAGCTGAAGGCATGACCACCATTGGTGCAGCGACCTGAGGAAACCAGCCAGCTAATCATAGACACAAGCCCAGTTGCTTAGGTGCAGGTCTCATGCAGAAAGACTAGACAGGCAACCCATTGATCGCTGTAATGGCAAGCCGATCACTAACACCTGTACAGCAATATTATTCACAAACTGAGAGAGAAATGCTTTCAACCACATGGACCATCTTAAACTCTCATTTCTACTTGCATGCAAGTGAATTTGAAGGTCACCAGGAAATTGTCAATACCAAAACAACTCCTCAGGGAAGAGGTGTGGTTCCCAGGAATTGACCACATGGTAGAGCACAAGATCAGTCAGCATTTGTCATGCCAAGCAACCACAATTTCAAATCTTCATCATTCGCTCAAGATGTCTGAACCATTTCCAGACCATGGATTGACATGAGTGTTGATTTTGCAGCTTTGCACACTGGTGAACACCCATTTGTTATTACTGATGAGTACAGCAGATTCCCAGTTGTGGAAATAATTACGTCAACTTCAACAAGAGCAGTTATCCCAAAGCTTGACCAGATTTTCACTCTTGTTTGGAGTCCCTCCAATGGTGAGAAGTGACAATGGACCTCATTCAACAGCAATGGGCTCAGTAAATTTGCTGAGTACCTGCACTTTGGTCATCAAAAATTACAGCCCTTTGGACAAAAGCTGATGGAGAAGTTGAGAGATTGATGCATACCTTTAAAAATGTGATACACACAGCTGCAGCTCAGAGCAATTTGTGGAAACAAGAGTTGTATCGCCATCTTCACAATTACAAAACAGCGACTCACTCGCCTTCTGGAAAGCCTCCTGCTACATTCACCTTTGTACATCCTAAATACATGTGTCTCCCTGAGCTACCCCACAGGGGTAATGATTAACTTCTACATGAACGCAATGGAAAACAGAGGGATGGAATGAGAGTAAATGCAGAACAAAATATGAAATTTAGAGTTACACCACTGAGGCCAGGGGATGGAGAGCTTGTGAAACATGAAGGTCACGTTGGATAGCAACAACCCCCTATAAGATCCTGCCACTTGTGACTACCACACAAGGATCAATGATCACTGCTACCAACGGTGCGCAAATCATCAAAGGAATATGTCATTCTTCAAAGTGCTGAAAACATCATTCATAATCTTTGAATCCAATTCTGACATCCACATCTCAGATAAAGAACATGAATTAAATGAGACCACACCCAATGTGGGCCATTCTCCCACTCATGAGAGAAAACATCCACCATACTTAAATGATTATGTTACAAGTGAACTATTCCCAGTTGGTGAACAAATCTGTCCTCTCATTGTACATGACTGAGTGAATTGTGAAATTAATAGAACAGTTAGATTATGTAATAGTATTACTGATGAAGTTCAAAGTTCATGTTATGTTTAAATTTACTATTTTCACTTTTAGAAACAAACCATTGAAACATGCTCAGCCTCTCAGTTACTAAGGGAAGGGGTCTAGTGTATTGAACGTTGCATTGTGCATTTTGTCCACTTAAGTTCACGATACACATGTACCAGCAGTGGAAGTCTAGAAGGAGAATAAAATAATCCCTGTTTTAACAGCACATACAGTTCTGATTCTGAATGTTCCCTGCTGAATCTTACAGTTTCTTCCCAAAAGCTTCATAGCTAGTAGTCTTACAGAGTTGCTGCTCACCCTTAAAGAGAAGCTGTCTGCAATTGTCCAACTAAAGGGATGAAGATATTTGGCAATAATTTGCATGATAGCAGCAGCAGTAAATCCTTGGAGATGTTGCTTTAAGAAATGTAGTTAAGGAGGTTGGCCCTACTTAACTCTGAGAGACAATCCCCAGCAAAGTCCCAGGTACAAACTATATTGATGAAGGTCACTGAGCAAGGGGTAAGAACAGAAGAACACAAGAAATAGGAGCAGGAGTAGACCTCATGGCCCATTGAACCTGCTCCACAATTCGATGTGGTCATTATTGTGAGTTTCAAATCCAATTTCCTACCCATTTCCCTCTCCCTTAATTCCCTGAGAGATCAAAAATCTGTCTATCGCAGCTTTAGATGCATTAAGAGAACATGGGTTTGGAGTAAATGAGGGAAAGGTTCAGTGTCATCAGGAATTGTGACATGGTAAATTTTATGCAAGTATACACTTCTGCCACACCGTTCCCCCAGTGTAAATGTTCACCTGCTGCAGCCTTAGACAAACATGCTGCAATTCACAAATACAACATTGAGCCTGTCTGAGAAAACTAACTGATTCAATCGAAGTTGAACTGCACACTTGCAGGTAAGCATAATTACATCATGCAGGTAACACTTTACCTATGACCTGCGAAAGAGCACTGACAGAAATAGCTCATGTGAGAGGGTCTGGCACAGGGAAGGGGATGATCAGGAAATGGTGCTACTTCAGGTACTCCACTGGCTAATATCTTCATTAATGAACTCTGCTACAGATCGAGGCTGCTCCCAACAACTGGAAGAGAGCCAGGGCAGATGGTGAGCCAGCGATGCTTAAGCTGCTGTCGAATGTTTGAGTAGATGTCTTTCACCACTTTTGGCAAAGAATCTAGAGGGCATTGACAAGGGCAGGTTTGGAGGCACAATGCCACCACTCAGCAAGTATCTTCCATTTATAATGATCTTTCATTTGCCAAATCCCTTTCTAAACCCAGCGAGAACCATATTCGCAAATCCACTACATGATGTATTTAAACTCTCATTTACCTTGGAATCCATCGTAAATCCTAATCTTTTTTATTTTCCCTCAGCTTCTTCTCAAGATGGCTCCAAACAAAGCGGTGGCTCTGACACAGCCACTTTTGCAACAGCAAGCTCCATTTGTCCAGCACAGATATCAGATACCCCCATACAAGGGGGCATTTATGTAGCACCTTTAACATTGTAAAACATCTCAAAGTGCTTCACAGCAGCATAATCAGGCAAAAATTAACTCCAGGCCAAAGGAAAAGGAATTAAGTCAGGTCACCTAAAGCTTGGGCAATGATGTAAGTTTAAAGGAGTGTCTTAAAGGAAGAGAGAGAGAGAATGAGAGAATGAGAGATGAAGAGGATTTGCAAGGGAATTCCAGAATTAGGGCCTAGGCAGCTGAAGACATGGCCTCCAAGGGGTGAGACTGGAATTTGATAAACAAAGATTTTGCAGAGGTTTGCAGGGCTGAACAAGGTTGTAGAGATAGGGAGGGCCAAAGCTATTGGTGATGTTTCTACTCAAGAACGGGAATATACATTTGAATTATTGGTGTCCTCTGCTCCAGAAAGCCAAGTGGTGAAGGATAGAACTGGAACCAATCTTCACACACTTATCTCCTAACCCACCCCCCCACAGTTTCAGTCTGTTCCCAGTTAATGCCCATCTCCTGCAGGCAATGAAATCCAATTAATATGGTTGTTACTTGTTACTGTATTTAAGAAAGGGGAATTGGGTGAATAGCATGTGAAATTGGCGGACTGTAGTTCATGCTTTTTATTGACTAAAAGATCAATGGATTGGTATCCTATCGGACTTTCTTACAGATAGAACCCATTACAAGAGCAAAGTGCATTGGGAACATCCTCCAGTTCAACATGAAGTAATTGGGAATGCAGTGCACCTCTGACATCAATGCAGTTGTGTGAAAGGAAGTTACACATGCACAGCAATATTTTCATGACCATTTGAAGGGAACATAAAACAAAGAGCACAGACCAACGCTCTCTCAAATTCCAATGTGGCTGTAGACCTGAAACTACATTTACAATCAAAATATCACAAAGGAAATATTCATCATTTTATTGTATCTCTTTGGATAGATAGTGCTTACTGGGCAGAGCTGTGGTGGAGGCTGTGGATTGTATAATTGTTAAAGAGTTGAAACATGCAAGTTTAACTTGAATTCAGAGAATGTGCAGCACATTCTTGTGGCAGCAGCATGCAAGAATTCATTGCAGAAACAAAATTGGACAGGAGCAAGTACCTATTTTGAACATTCAATGAAACAGTTAGCATGCTGTGAAAGGCACAGCAGAATAACTCGGAACCATTTAGCTATCATGTTTCTATTTCATTTTGCCTGTTGTGTAGTTGGGGCAGAGCCTCATTTAAGATATGAAATTGATGTATATATATTTCATAAATATAACTCTCCTACATTACTCCTCTGATATCCCATCATTGAGCAGCATTAACCAACTTTAATATCATTCCCAACGTGCTCAAGTGCAAGTCGCTTACATACATGTGAAATAAAATTGATAGCTGACACTGATATCCGCAGCACATCAATAACCACAACCCACCTGAGAAAACAACCATTGACCTTGCTTTGTGCTTCGTTCCCTAACCATCCTCTTTTTACAAAGAAACATTTCCTTTATGCTACATAGCTTGAGTTTTCTAATAAGTTTCTTATGTGGCAGCTTAGCAATGGCCTTCTGAAAATTCACGCACCCAAAACCCCCCACACACCCTCACACCACAGCCCCCCACACACCCTCATACCACAGCCCCCCACACACCCTCACACCACAGCCCCACACACACCCTCACACCCTCACACCCTCAACCCTCACACCCTCACACCACAACCCCCCAACCAAAACCCCACACACCCTCACACCACAGCCCCCCACACACCCTCACACCCTCAACCCTCACACCCTCACACCACAGCCCCCCACACACCCTCACACCACAGACCCCACACACCCTCACACCACAGCCCCACACACACACCCTCATACCCTCACACCACAGCCCCCCACACACCCTCACACCACAGACCCCACACACCCTCACACCACAGCCCCACACACACACCCTCATACCCTCACACCACAGCCCCCCACACACCCTCACACCACAGCCCCCCACACACCCTCACACCACAGTCCCACACACAGACCCTCACACCACAGCCCCACACACACACCCTCATACCCTCACACCACAGCCCCCCACACACCCTCACACCACAGCCCCCCACACACCCTCATACCACAGCCCCCCACACACCCTCACACCACAGCCCCACACACACCCTCACACCCTCACACCCTCAACCCTCACACCCTCACACCACAACCCCCCAACCAAAACCCCACACACCCTCACACCACAGCCCCCCACACACCCTCACACCCTCAACCCTCACACCCTCACACCACAGCCCCCCACACACCCTCACACCACAGACCCCACACACCCTCACACCACAGTCCCACACACAGACCCTCACACCACAGCCCCACACACACACCCTCATACCCTCACACCACAGCCCCCCACACACCCTCACACCACAGCCCCCCACACACCCTCACACCACAGCCCCACACACACCCTCACACCACAGCCCCCCACACACCCTCACACCACAGCCCCACACACACACCCTCATACCCTCACACCACAGCCCCCCACACACCCTCACACCACAGAACCCCACACACCCTCACACCACAGCCCCACACACACACCCTCATACCCTCACACCACAGCCCCCCACACACCCTCACACCACAGCCCCCCACACACCCTCACACCACAGTCCCACACACAGACCCTCACACCACAGCCCCCCACACACACCCTCACACCCTCACACCACAGCCCCACACACACACCCTCATACCCTCACACCACAGCCCCCCACACACCCTCACACCACAGCCCCCCACACACCCTCACACCACAGCCCCACACACACCCTCACACCACAGCCCCCCACACACCCTCACACCACAGCCCCACACACACACCCTCATACACTCAAACCACAGCCCCCCACACACCCTCACACCACAGAACCCCACACACCCTCACACCACAGCCCCACACACACACCCTCACACCACAGCCCCACACACACACCCTCACACCACAGCCCCACACACACCCTCACACCACAGCCCCCCACACACCCTCACACCACAGCCCCCCACCCACACCCTCACACCCGCACACCACAGCCGCCCACACAGCCTCACAGCACAGCCCCCCACACACCCTCACACCACAGCCCCCCACACACCCTCACACCACAGCCCCCACCCACACCCTCACATCCTCACACCACAGACCCCACACACACCCTCACACCCTCACACCACAGCCCCCCACCCACACCCTCACACCACAACCCCCCACACACCCTCACACCACAGCCCCCCACACACCCTCACACCACAGCCCCCCACACACCCTCACACCACAGCCCCAGACACACACCCTCATACCCTCACACCACAGCCCCCCACACACCCTCACACCACAGCCCCACACCCTCACACCCTCACACCACAACCCCCCACCCACAACCCCACACACACCCTCACACCACAACCCCACACCCTCACACCCTCACACCACAGCCCCCCACACACACCCTCACACCACAGCCCCCCACACACCCTCACACCACAGCCCCACACCCTCACACCCTCACACCACAGCCCCCCACACACACCCTCACACCACAGCCCCCCACACACACCCTCATACCCTCACACCACAGCCCCCCACCTACACCCTCACACCACAGCCCCCCACACATCCTCACACCCTCACACCACAGCCCCCCACCCACACCCTCACACCACAGCCCCCCACACACACCCTCACACACTCACACCACAACCCCCCACACACCCTCACACCACAACCCCCCACACACACCCTCACACCACAACCCCCCACACACACCCTCACACCACAGCCCCCCACAGACACCCTCACACCACAACTCCCCACACACACCCTCACACCACAGCCCCCCACACACACCCTCACACCACAGCCCCCCACACACACCCTCACACCACAACCCCCCACACACACACTCACACCACAGCCCCCCACACACACCCTCACACCACAGCCCCCCACACACCCTCACACCACAGCCCCACACACACACCCTCACACCACAACCCCCCACACACCCTCACACCACAACCCCACACACACACCCTCACACCACAGCCCCCCACACACACCCTCACACCACAGCCCCCCACACACCCTCACACCACAGCCCCCCACACACACCCTCACACCACAACCCCCCCCACACACCCTCACACCACAGCCCCCCACACACCCTCACACCACAGCCCCCCACACACACACACACACCACAACCCCCCACACACCCTCACACCACAGCCCCCCACACACCCTCATACCACAGCCCCACTCCCACAACCCCCCACACACCCTCACACCACAGCCCCCCACACACCCACACACCACAACCCCCCACACACCCTCACACCACAGCCCCACACACACTCTCATACCACAGCCCCCCACACACCCTCACAGCACAGCCCCCCACACACACCCTCACACCACAACCCCCCAGACACCCTCACACCCTCACACCACAACCCCCCACCACACATCCTCACACCACAGCCCCACACACACCCTCACACCACAGCCCCCCACACACCCTCACACCACAGCCCCACACACACCCTCACACCACAACCCCCCACACACACCGTCACACCACAACCCCCACATACCCTCACACCACAGCCCCCCACACACACCCTCATACCCTCACACCACAGCCCCACACCCACAACCCCCCACACACCCTCACACCACAGCCCCCCACACACACCCTCACACCACAGCCCCCCACACACCCTCATACCACAACCCCCCACACACACCCTCACACCACAGCCCCCCACACACCCTCACACCACAGCCCCCCACATACCCTCACACCACAGCCCCACACCCACAACCCCCCACACACCCTCACACCACAGCCCCCCACACACACCCTCACACCACAACCCCCCCACACACCCTCACACCACAGCCCCCCACACACACCCTCACACCACAACCCCCCACACACCCTAATACCACAACCCCCCACACACACCCTCACACCACAGCCCCCACACACCCTCACACCACAGCCCCCCACATACCCTCACACCACAGCCCCACACACACCCTCACACCACAACCCCCACACACCCTCACACCACAGCCCCCCACACACCCTCACACCACAGCCCCACACACACCCTCACACCACAACCCCCCCACACACACCCTCACACCACAGCCCCACACCCACAACCCCCCACAAACCCTCACACGACAACCTTCCAGACACCCTCATACCACAACCCCCCACACACCCTCACACCACAGCCCCCCACACACCCTCACACCACAGCCCCCCACACACACCCTCACACCACAACCCCCCACACACACCCTCACACCACAACCCCACACCCACAACCCCCCACACATCCTCACACCACAGCCCCCCACACACCCTCACACCACAGCTCCCCCCACACACACCCTCACACCACAGCCCCCCACACACCCTCACACCACAACCCCCCACACACCCTCATACCACAACCCCCCACACACACCCTCACACCACAGCCCCCCACACACACCCTCACACCACAACCCCCCACACACCCTCACACCACAGCCCCCCACACACCCTCACACCCTCACACCACAACCCCCCACACACCCTCACACCACAGCCCCCCACACACACCCTCACACCACAACCCCCCACACAAACCCTCACACCACAACCCCCCACACACACCCTCACACTTCAGCCCCCCACACACACCCTCACACCACAGCCCCCCACACACACCCTCATACCACAGCCCCCCATACACACCCTCAAACCACAACCCCCCACACACCCTCACACCACAGCCCCCCACACACCCTCACACCACAGCCCCACACACACCCTCACACCACAGCCCCCCACACACACCCTCACACCACAGCCCCCCCCACACACCCTCACACCACAACCCCCCACACACCCTCACACCACAGCCCCCCACACACACCCTCACAGCACAGCCCCCCACACACACCCTCACACCACAGCCCCCCCACACACCCTCACACCACAGCCCCCCACACACACCCTCACACCACAACCCCCCATACACCCTCACACCACAACCCCCCACACACCCTCACACCACAGCCCCCCACACACACTCTAACACCACAACCCCCCACACACCCTCACACCACACCCCCCCACACACCCTCACACCACAACCCCACACCCACAACCCCCCACACACCCTCACACCACAACCCCACACACCCTCACACCACAACCCGACACCCACAACCCCCCACACACCCTCACACCACAACCCCACACCCACAACCCCCCACACACCCTCACACCACAACCCCACACCCACAACCCCCCACACACCCTCATACCACAATCCCCCACACACACCCTCATACCACAGCCCCCCACACACCCTCATACCACAGCCCTCCACACACCCTCATACCACAACCCCCCACACACCCTCACACCACAACCCCACACCCACACCCCCCACACACCCTCATACCACAACCCCCCACACACCCTCATACTAGAACCCCACACACACCCTCATACCACAGCCCCCCACACACCCTCATACCACAACCCCCCACACACCCTCACACCACAACCCCACACCGACAGCCTCCCACACACCCTCACACCACAGCCCCACACCCACAACTCCCCACACACACCCTCACACCACAACCCCCCACACACCCTCACACCACAGCCCCACACCCAGACCCCCCACACCACAGCCCCCCACACACCCTCACACCACAGCCCCACACCCAGACACCCCACACACCCTCACACCACAACCCCACACACACCCTCACACCACAACCCCCCACACACACCCTCACACCACAACCCCCCACACACACCCTCACACCACAACCCCCTACACACCCTCACACCACAGCCCCCCACACACACCCTCACTCCACAACCCCCCACACACCCTCACACCACAGCCCCCCACACACACCCTCACTCCACAACCCCCCACACACCCTCACACCACAGCCCCACTCCCACAACCCCACCCCACACACACATCCAACACCCTCCCTCCCACATACTCCCCAGCCCCACCCACCTCCACACACACCGCCAGCAACATAGCTCACATTCACACTACCCCCCACACACATAACCCACACACACCTCAACACACGACCAAACATACATACGACCATACGAATTAGGAGCAGGAGGAGGCCACTCGGCCCTTCACACCTGCTCTGCCATTCAATAAGATCATGGCTGATCTCATTGAAACCTCTACTCCACATTCCCACCAACCCCCAATAACCTTTCACCCCTTGCTTAAAGAATCTACCTCCCTCTGCCTTAAACATATTCAAAGACTCTGCTTCCACCTCCTTTTGAGGAAGAGAGTTCCAAAGACTCACAACCTTCTGAGAGAAAAAGTTTCTCCTCATCTCTGTCTGAACTAGGCAACCCTTTATTTTAAGCAGTGGACCCCAGTACTAGATTCACCCACAAGAGGAAGCATCTTCTCCAAACCACCCTATCAAGACCCCTCAGGATCTTACATGTTTCAATCAAGTCACCTCTTACTTATCTAAAGCCCAATGGATATAAGCCAAACCTGTCCGTTCTTTCCTCAGAAGACAACCTGCCCATTCCTGGTATTAGTTTAGTAAACCTTCCCTGAACTGCTTCCAATGCATTTACATCCTTCCTTAAATAAAGAGACTAATACTGTACACATGCTCCAGGTGTGGTCTCACCAATGCCCTGTACAAATGAAGTATATTCAATTCCCCTCACAATAAACAATATCATTCTATTAGCTTTCCTAATTACCTGCTGTACCTGCATACTAGCCTTTTGTGATTCATGCACTAGGACACCCAGGTCCCTCTGCATTCCAGAGTTCTGCAATCTCTCATCATTTAGATAATAAGCTTCTTTTTTTATTCTTCCTGCAAAAATTAACAATTTCACATTTTCCCATATTATACCCCATTTGCCAGATCTTTTCCCACTCTCTTTGTAACCTCCTCATGTCCTCTTCACAGCTTACTATCCTACCTATCTTTGTGCCTTTAGCAAATTTAGCAACCGTACCTTCAGTCCCTTCATCTAAGTCATTTATATAAATTGTAAAGAGTTGAGACCCCAGCACTGATCCTTGAGGCACACCACTCGCTATATCCTGCCAATCAGAAAAAGACCCATTTATGCCAACTCTATGTTTCCTGTTAGCCAGCCAATCTTCTACCCATGCCAATATGTTACCCCCTACACCATGAGCTTTTAATTTTCACAATAACCTTTAAAGTGGCTCCTTATCAAATACCTTCTGGAAATCTAAGTACAGCACATCCACCAGTTCCCCCTTATCTACAGCACACGTGACTTCTTCAAAGAACTCTAATAAATTGGTTAAACATGATTTCCCTGTCACAAAACCATGTTGTCTCTGCCTGATTACCCTGATTTTTCCAAGTGCCCTGTTATGATGTCTTTAATAATAACTTCTAACGTTTCCCCTATGACAAATGTTAGCCCAACTGAACTTTAGTTTCCTGTTTTCTGTCCCCGTCCCTTTTTGAATAAAGGAGTTACATTCATTATTTTCCATTCTAATGGAACCTTCCCCGAATCTAGGGGATTTTGGAAAATTAAAACCAATGCACCAGCTATCTCACCAGACACCTCTTTTAAGGTCCTAGGATGAAGTCCATCAGGTCCGAGGATCTGTCAGCCCGTAGCACGAGCAATTTGTTCAATACCACTTCCCTGCTGATTGTAATTTTCCCCAATTTCCTCCCTCTCTTCCAGTACCTGATTTACCGCTATTTCTGGGATGTTACTTGTATCCTCTATAGTGAAGACCAATGCAAAATATCTGTTCAATCCATCTGCCATCTCCTTATTTTCATTTATTAATTCCTCAGGATCATATTCTATAGGGTTAGAAAAGTGTAGCTACGAGGAGAGATTGGATAGCTTGGGATTATTTTCTTTAGAACAAAGAAGGCTGAGAGGTGACTTGATTGAGGGGAATAGATAGAGTGGACAGGATAAAATTGTTTCCCTTGGTGTAGAGTTCTAGAACCAGGGGACATAAATTCAAGATAAGTGGCAGAAGGTGTAGGGGGGACATGAGGAAGAGCTTTTTTACGCAGAGGGTAGTGGGTGTCTGGAATTTGCTGCCCAAGTTGGTGGTAGAGGCAGAAACTTTAAACTCTTTTAAAAAGTACCTGGATCTGCACCTAAAGTGCTGTAAGCTGCAGGGCTATGGGCCGGGTGCAGGAAGGTGGGATTAGAAAGGGCACCTGGGTGTCCTTGGGTTGGCATGGACAAGATGGGCCGAATGGCCTCCTTCTGTGCTGTAACTTTTCTATGGCTCTATGGTTCTAAGACTAATATTCACTTTGTTAACTCTTTCCTTTTTTTAAACATCTACTGGAACTCTTACTATCTGACTTTATATTTCTAGCTAGCTTTCTCTTGTACTCTAATTTTCCTTCCTTATCAATCTTTTGGTCATTTTTTGCTATTCTTTATGTTCTGTCCAATCTTCTGACCTGCCACCGGTCTTGTGTAAACATATGCATTTCCTTTAAGTTTTATACTATCTTTAACTATTTTGGTTAACCACAGTGGTGGGTCCTCCCCTTGGAATTTTTCTTTCTCGTTAGAATGTATCAATTCTGGGTACTCTGAAATATCCCTTTAAATTTCTGCCACTGCATCTCTATTGACATACCTGTTAACCTCATTTGCCAGTTTACTTTAGCCAGCTCTGCTTTCATGCTTTCATAATTGCGCTGAATTAAGTTTAAAATACTATTCTTGGACCCACTCTTCTCTCCTGCAAACTGAATGTAAAATTCAATCATATTATGACCGCTGCTGCCTAGGGTTGCCTTCACTATGAGGTTTTCAATTAATTCTATCTCTTTGCTCAATATCAGGTCTAGTATAGCCTGTTCTTGGTTGGCTCCAGAACATGCTGTTCTAAGAAACTATCCTGAAAACATTCTAGAGTTCCTCGTCTATGCTATCTTTGCCCGCCGATTTTTCCTGTCTATATATAGATTAAAGCCCCCCATGATAATTTCCATACCTTTCTGAAAAGCTCCCATTATTTTTTTCTTTATAACCTGTCCTACTATATGGGCAGGGGGCCTATATAACACTCTCACAAGTGATTTCTTGCCTTTTTCATTTCTTATCTCTATCCAAACCATTTTTATACCCTGGTTTCCTAAACTTAGGTCATCCCTCTCTAGTTGCTAATACTACCATTAATTAACAGATCCACCTTTTCGTAGCTTCCTTTGCTTCCTAAATATCATGTGCCTCTCAATATTCAGGTCCCAATCTCGGCCAACCCGCAGCCATATCTGTCTATGGCTATTATTTCATACTTATTTATTTCTTTTTATGCTCTCAGTTCATTGGTTTTCTTTCAAATGCTATGTGCATTCAGATACAGAGCCTTTAGCTTTGTCCTTTTATTATTTTTGTAACCTCTAGCCTTATCTGCTGATTTACTCTTAGATTTATGCTCTCTCTTCCTTCCTGTCATGGTCTGTTTATCATTTCCCACATTAATACCTTTCTCTCCTACCTGTTCTCTGCTCTTTGATTTCCCAAATTTGATCTCTTGTCCCCAAGCATACTCTCAAATGCACTCTCACTCACACTCTGACGCACACTCACACATTGCATTCAACGTCCTAGGTGCTACCATTGACCAGAAACTGAACTGGACTAACCATATAAATACTGTGGCTACAAGAGCAGGTCAGAAGCTAGGAATCCTCTAGTCAGTAACTCACCTACTGACTCCCCAAAGCCTGTCCACCATCTACAAGGCACAAGTCAGGAGTGTGATGGAATACTCCCCATTTGCCTGGATGAGTGCAGCTCCCACAACATTCAAGAAGCTCAACAACATCCAGGACAAAGCAGCCCACTTGATTGGCGCCACATCCACAAACATTCACTCCCTCCACCGCCGACGCGGGGTAGCAGCAGTGTGTACCATCTACAAGATGCACTGCAGCAGCTCACCAAGGCAGCACCTTCCAATCCCACGACCACTACCATCTAAAAGGACAAGGGCAGCAGACACATGGGAACACCACCACCTGCAAGTTCCCCTCCAAGTCACTCACCATCCTGACTTGGAAATATATCGCCGTTCCTTCACTGTCACTGGGTCAAAATCCTGGAACTCCCTCCCTAACAGCACTGTGGGAGTACCTACACCACATGGACTGCAGCAGCTCAAGAAGGCAGCTCACCATCACCTTCTAAAGGGCAATTAGGGATGGGCAATAAATGCTGGCCCAGCCAGCGAAGCCCACATCCCATGAATGAATGAAAAACAACACACACCGACACAGTCTCTCTCACACCCACACAGTCTCTCTCACACCCACACAGTCTCTCTCACACACCCACACACTCTCTCACACCCACACACTCTCTCACACCCACACACTCTCTCTCACACACACTCTCTCTCACACCCACACACTCTCTCTCACACACACACGCTCTCACACAAACACACGCTCTCACACAAACACACACTCTCTCACACCCACGCTCTCTCACACCCACGCTCTCTCACACCCACACACGCTCTCTCACACCCACACACGCTCTCACACCCACACACGCTCTCACACCCACACATGCTCTCACACCCACACAGTCTCTCTCACACCCACACAGTCTCTCTCACCCACACAGTCTCTCTCACCCACACCGTCTCTCTCACACCCACACAGTCTCTCTCACACCCACACAGTCTCTCTCACACCCACACACGCTCTTTCACAACCACACACTCTCTCACACCCACACTCTCTCACACCCACACAGTCTCTCTCACACCCACACAGTCTCTCTCACACCCACACAGTCGCTCTCACACCCACACACGCTCTCACACCCACACACTCTCTCTCACACCCACACACTCTCTCTCACACCCACACACTCTCTCTCACACAAACACACACCTACACCAGTTTCTATACACTTATATTGACAGACTATAATTAATTCCATGGAGTAATACTGACACCTGGAGTTGTGTTAGTGATGATCGGGATTACTTTGTCTTGTTAGGGGAAATCACTCATTACAGATGCTTTGCTCACTCAGGAATTGGAGGATAAATCATGCTGTTCTCCAGTCCCAGTGAGGGAATCATACAAGAAGGCAGCTTGGGCTGGAGAATGCCATAGTCCTATCACTGACCTTATCCCTGGAAAACAGGTTTGTTGACTTTACCTTCGTATAAATGTAAATTTTTTACTTGTTTATTTGTTTTTATGTTTTAATGCTTGTAAGGATGTGAACACATTGGAGAGAGTGAAGAAGAGGTTTACGAGAATGGTTCCGGGGATGAGAAACTTCAGTTATGAGGATAGATTGGAGAGGTTGGGACCTCTCTTCTTGGAGAGAAGAAGGCTAAGAGGAGATTTGATAGAGATGTTCAAAATGATGAGGGGGCTGGACAGAGTAGATAGGAAGAAGCTGTTCCCACTCCTAAAAGGATCAAGAATGAGAGGGCACAGATTTAAAGTGATTTGTAAAAGAAGCAAATGTGACGTGAGAAAAACCTTTTTCACACGAGTGGTTCGGGTCTGGTATGCGCTGCCTGGAAGTGTGGTGGAGGCAGGTTCAATCGAGGCATTCAAGAGGGCCTGAGATGATTATTTGAATAGAAACAATGTGCAGGGATATGGGGAAAAGGCAAGAGAATGGCACTAGGTCATAATGCTCATTTGGAGAGCCGGTGCAGACATGATGGGCCAAAAGGCCTCCTTCTGTGCTGTTAAAATTCTGTGATTCTGTGATATGAGTGTTGGAATGATGACTGAACATATCACATGCTGCTAGATGAATGAGTTCAGTACTGTAACTTCAAAATGCAGTCATACACAGACACACACGCAGACACACACACGCACAGATTCACACGCACAGACGCACATGCACAGACGCACAATTACCTGGATGAATGAAGTGGACCTGGTTTTTTAATAGCATACTAAATCATAATTACTGCAGAACCTGTCTAGTCATGACAACTAACCCTATATTTGTCTAATATCAAATTCCTCAATTATCTTAAATAAATCTATAGATACTTATTAGAATTAAAGTTTTAAAACTTTATGTTGTTTTAGCTTTTATCTTAAATCTGAGTATACATCCCAATTTTTAGTTCACTTTCTGTGAAATGATTAAAAAGCAAAGGATAATCAGTGCATTTACTTCCAGGTTTCCTGTCTGTGAGAATTCTTCAATGTGATTGGTTTCTTAGGCTGCTTGAAGACATCACTTTTGCTCAATGCCAGAGATCCCCGATAGTTGGCGTCATGATCAAATTAACATTGGCAAATGTGAAATCCATGCCACAGAGATTGCTAGATTGTTATGGACAATTTTCTTTGAGGACAGCAGCCAGCGCTATCACTTAAACCTGGACCTGCAAAATCCAGGCTGATACAATGCCCTTATGTTTTAAGAGGCTAAAATAACATTGGGCTGAATTTTACCGTCAGTGAGCAGGGGGCGGAGCCCACTCGCTGAAGTGTAAAATGACGTTGGGCAGAACCCCTGACATCATCCCGCCCCAGTTAAATTTTCAGGAAGGTGGGGGCACAGCCAAATCAGCTGTCTGCCCGCTGACCTGCCAATGTCCAACTGAGGCCACTGACAGGATCAATTAAACAATTACAGGACCTGCCCGTCCAACCTTAAGGTCAGTGGGTCGGCCAGGAGCCCCGGTGGTAAAGAGAGAAAACATGAAACCCCATCCAGCGACGGGACGAGGTTTCATGCAGGGATTTAAAAAGTTGAATAAAGTTTTAGTGAAATTCATGAACATGTCCCATCTCGTGTGACATTGTCACATGAGGGGGACATGTTAAGGACTTTTTATTTCTATTTTTAATGTTTTCACAACTGTCAGCGATCTCTCTGAGGCTGCACTTAGCCTCAGGGGGCTGTGCGCTCTTCCGTGCGCATGCGTGAGAGAGCGCACTCTCGATTTTAGGGAATCCCCTCCACCTGCACAGAGAACGCATGGCGCTTCCCACTGGATGTAACGCTAGGCAGGTCTTAATTGGCCCGCCCATGTAAAATGGCGATGGGGCCCACTTCTCCGGCGAGGAGCAGCTCCCCGCCCGCCAGAGATTGGAACAGGCCCACCCGCTCGGCAGGCAGAACATTCTGCCCATTGTTTAGTTTAGCTGCTGTGATCAGTCTCTGCAAATTGACGCTGCTGCTTCGACACTATCCTTATAGTTAACATTTCCCCACTTAGAACATAAACATCCAATTCCCTACTTTCCTGCCTCTTTCAAACAATAGAATTAATATAATGAAATTCAGACAGGCAGGTTGAAGCTAGTTTAAGTGCTTGCTCCCACCTCTCATACCTAATTTTCAAAGACATTGACTACAGAGCCTTTATATTTCAAGAAATAGACACAGAAAGATAATGCAGGCTGCACTCACATATGTTCAGTATCAGTTCCAAACCAACATTGACAAAGATAAGACAGCCTTCTCCACTGCTGTTCTTTTCCATTCCGCTGGACATCTAATGTACGTAAACCCAGTGCCATAGATAAGATTCTCCAAACCAGAAGGGTTGTTATAATAATCAGTGATGGTTGTCATGGTCACCATGACTTTATATTCCAGAATTATTAAGAGAATCTAAATTCCACAAGCTGCCATAGTGAGATTTAAACCCATGGACCAGAGCATCAGCCTGGGCCCATCAGATTACCAGTGGCATTACCACTACACTACGTCCCCTCTTGTCCGAGTTACACCACTCTGCTATTAGCCTCACAAAAACAGCATCTTGCTGACTGTCTAATTATTGAAATACATTGAACAGAGACTCATAGAATGGTTGCAGCAGGAAGGAGGGAGTTTAGCCCATTGTGCCTGTACTATCCCTCTGAAGGAGCAATTCACCTAGTGCCTCTCCCCTGCCTTCTCCCCATTACCCTGTATTGTTTTCCTTTTCAGATAATGATCTTTGAGCATCTTGATTGAACCTGCCTCCACCACACTTTCAGGCAGTGCATTTGAGGTCCTGTGTGGAAATGTTTCTCTTCATGTTGCCATTGCTTCTTTTACCAATCATCTTAAATCTGTGTCCCTCTGGTTCTCAATCCTTCCACCAATGGGAACAATTTCTCCCTATCTACTCTATCCAGACCCCTCGTGATTTTGACCACCTCTATCTAATCCCCCCTCAACCTTCTCCCTCTCTGAGAACATTCCCAATTTCTTCAATTTTTCACTGTAACTGAAGCTCTTCATCCCTGGAATCATTCTCATGAATCTTTTCTGAATCCTCTCTAAGACCTTCACATCCTTCCTAAACATACCCAGACATGGAGATAATACTCCAGCTGAGGCTGGATTTATACAGGTTTAACATAACTTTCTTGCTTTATTTCTACCCTATACCCTTATTAATAAAGCCCAGGATACTATATGCTTTATTAACTGCTCTCTCCACCTGTCCTGCCATAGTCAATGATTCATGTACATATACACCCAGGTCCCTCTGCTCCTGCACCCACTTTAGAAATGTACCTTTTATTTTATAAAGTCTCTCTGCATTCTTCCTGCTAAAATTATTCACTTCAAATTTCTCTGCATGAATTTTATCTGTCATTTACCCACCCATTCCACCAACCGGTCTATGCCCTTCTGACGTCCTACACTACAACATTTGAGTGGTAGATATGAACCAGATTTATTAGTACGAGTGTGGAGTATCATTCCATGCTTACTGTTGGAGATTTTAAAAATGTAAAATTTCTAATTTGAATTTAGTTTTAAACCTTATTTTTGACTCTTTTATTCTCTCTCTCTTTCAACCTTTCTTTAACCTCTTTATTTCTGTTTCTGTAGCTGACTTGGAATTAAATTCACACCCGCTCTAATTTACATTCCCTTCCCTGTCCTTGCATTGTCATATTTCCCAATCCTTAAATCTCATTGGCTGGGAGATCCCATGTTGATAAACATATTCATTCAGGTTCCAGTTTCCTGATTTCTCTAATGTAGCGGCAAAGGAGTAGGCCATTCAGCCCATTGAGCCTGCTCCGCCATTCAATACAATCATGGATAATTATTCACTTCAATGCCCTTTTCCCCACACTGTCTCCATATCCCTTTATGTCAGTGGTATTTAGAAATCTGTCAGTCTCTGCTTTAAATACTCAATGACTGAGCTTCTGGGATAGGAAATTCCAAAGATTCACCACCCACTGAGTAAAAAAAAATTCTACCTCATCTTAGTCCTAAGTGGCTTCCCCCTTATTTTGAAATTGTGTCCCCTGGTTCTAGACTCCCCAACCAGGGGAAACATCCTCCCTGCATCTACCCTGTCCATCCCTTTAAGCATTCTGTAGGTTTCAATGAGATCACCTCTCATTCTTCAAAATTCTAGAGGATAGAGGCCCAGTTTTCCCAATCTCTCTTCATAAGACAGTCCTGCCATCCCCGGAACAAGTCTGGTGAACCTTCGCTGCTCTCCCTCTGTGGCAATAATATCCTTTCCGAGGTGAGGGGCCAAAACTGCACACAGTACTCCAGGTGTGATCTAACCAAGGTTCTAAACAATTGAAGCAAGACTTCACCATTCCTGTACTCAAATCCTCTTGTGATAAAGACTAACATACCATTAGCTTCCTAATTGCCTGCTGCACCTGCTTGTCAGCTTCCAGTGACTTATGGACCAGAATTTTCAAGTTGGCATGCAGGGATGGGCATGAAATGATGCACAGTAATGTCGGTAATTCCAGTGATTTATGGACCAGAATTTTCACGTTGGTGTGCAGGGATGGGTATAAAATGATGCACAGTAATGTCGGTAATTCCAGTAACTTATGGACCAGAATTTTCACGTTGGTGTGCAGGGATGGGCATGAAATGATGCACAGTAATGTCGGTAATTCCAGTAAATTATGGACCAGAATTTTCACGTTGGTGTGCAGGGATGGGTATAAAATGATGCACAGTAATGTCGGTAATTCCAGTAACTTATGGACCAGAATTTTCACGTTGGTGTGCAGGGATGGGCATGAAATGACGCACAGTTATGTCGGTAATTCCAGTGACTTATGGACCAGAATTATCAAGTTGGTGTGCAGGGATGTGTATAAGATGATTCACAGTAATGTCAGTAATTCCAGTGATTTATGGACCAGAATTTTCACATTGGTGTGCAGGGATGGGTATGAAATGATGCACAGTAATGTCGGTAATTCCAGTAACTTATGGACCAGAATAATCACGTTGGTGTGCAGGGATGGGTATGAAATGACGCACAGTAATGTCGGTAATTCCAGTGACTTATGGACCAGAATTTTCACGTTGGTGTGCAGGGATGGGTATGAAATGACGCACAGTAATGTCGGTAATTCCAGTGACTTATGGACCAGAATTTTCACGTTGGTGTGCAGGGATGGGTATAAAATGATGCACAGTAATGTCGGTAATTCCAGTGACTTATGGACCAGAATTTTCACATTGGTGTGCAGGGATGGGTATGAAATGACGCACAGTAATGTCGGTAATTCCAGTGACTTATGGACCAGAATTTTCACGTTGGTGTGCAGGGATGGGTATAAAATGAAGCACAGTAATGTCGGTAATTCCAGTGACCTATGCACCAGAATTTTCACATTGGTGTGCAGGGATGGGTATATAATGACGCACAGTAATGTCGGTAATTCCAGTGACTTATGGACCAGAATTATCACGTTGGTGTGCAGGGATGGGCATGAAATGATGCACAGTAATGTCGGTAATTCCAGTGACTTATGGACCAGAATTTTCACTTATGTGTGCAGGGATGGGTATAAAATGATGAACAGTAATGTCGGTAATTCCAGTGACTCATGGTCCAGAATTTTCACGTTGGTGTGCAGGGATGGGTATGAAATGATGCACAGTAATGTCGGTAATTCCAGTGACTTATGGACCAGAATTATCACGTTGGTGTGCAGGGATGGGCATGAAATGATGCACAGTAATGTCGGTAATTCCAGTGACTTATGGTCCAGAATTTTCACGTTGGAGTGCAGGGATGGGTTTAAAATGACGCACAGTAATATCGGGAATTCCAGTGACTTATGGTCCAGAATTTTCACATTGACGTGCAGGGATGGGTATGAAATGACGCACAGTAATGTCGGTAATTCCAGTGACCTATGGACCAGAATTTTCACGTTGGTGTGCAGGGATGGGTATAAAATGATGCACAGTAATGTCGGTAATTCCAGTGACTTATGGACCAGAATTTTCACGTTGGTGTGCAGGGATGGGTATGAAATGACGCACAGTAATGTCGGTAATTCCAGTGACTTATGGACCAGAATTTTCACATTGGTGTGCAGGGATGGGTATGAAATGACGCACAGTAATGTCGGTAATTCCAGTGACTTATGGACCAGAATTTTCACGTTGGTGTGCAGGGATGGGTATAAAATGAAGCACAGTAATGTCGGTAATTCCAGTGACCTATGCACCAGAATTTTCACATTGGTGTGCAGGGATGGGTATATAATGACGCACAGTAATGTCGGTAATTCCAGTGACTTATGGACCAGAATTATCACGTTGGTGTGCAGGGATGGGCATGAAATGATGCACAGTAATGTCGGTAATTCCAGTGACTTATGGACCAGAATTTTCACTTATGTGTGCAGGGATGGGTATAAAATGATGAACAGTAATGTCGGTAATTCCAGTGACTCATGGTCCAGAATTTTCACGTTGGTGTGCAGGGATGGGTATGAAATGATGCACAGTAATGTCGGTAATTCCAGTGACTCATGGTCCAGAATTTTCACGTTGGTGTGCAGGGATGGGTATGAAATGATGCACAGTAATGTCAGTAATTCCAGTGATTTATGGACCAGAATTATCACGTTGGTGTGCAGGGATGGGCATGAAATGATGCACAGTAATGTCGGTAATTCCAGTGACTTATGGTCCAGAATTTTCACGTTGGAGTGCAGGGATGGGTTTAAAATGACGCACAGTAATATCAGGAATTCCAGTGACTTATGGTCCAGAATTTTCACATTGACGTGCAGGGATGGGTATGAAATGACGCACAGTAATGTCGGTAATTCCAGTGACTTATGGACCAGAATTTTCACGTTGGTGTGCAGGGATGGGTATAAAATGATGCACAGTAATGTCGGTAATTCCAGTGACTTATGGACCAGAATTTTCACGTTGGTGTGCAGGGATGGGTATGAAATGACGCACAGTAATGTCGGTAATTCCAGTGACTTATGGACCAGAATTTTCACGTTGGTGTGCAGGGATGGGCATGAAATGACGCACAGTAATGTCGGTAATTCCAGTGACTTATGGACCAGAATTTTCACGTTGGTGTGCAGGGATGGGTATAAAATGACGCACAGTAATGTCGGTAATTCCAGTGACTTATGGACCAGAATTTTCACGTTGGTGTGCAGGGATGGGTATGAAATGACACACAGTAATGTCGGTAATTCCAGTGACTTATGGACCAGAATTTTCACATTTGTGTGCAGGGAGGGGCATGAAATGACGCACAGTAATGTCCGTAATTCCAGTGACTTACGGACCAGAATTTTCACGTTGGTGTGCAGGGATGGGTATAAAATGACGCACAGTAATGTGGGTAATTCCAGTGACTTATGGACCAGAATTTTCACGTTGGTGTGCAGGGAGGGGCATGAAATGATGCACAGTAATGTCGGTAATTCCAGTGACTTATGGACCAGAATTTTCACATTGGTGTGCAGGGATGGGCATGAAATGACGCACAGTAATGTCGGTAATTCCAGTGACTTATGGACCAGAATTTTCACGTTGGTGTGCAGGGATGGGCATGAAATGACGCACAGTAATGTCGGTAATTCCAGTGACTTATGGACCAGAATTTTCACGTTGGTGTGCAGGGAGGGGCATGAAATGACGCACAGTAATGTCGGTAATTCCAGTGACTTATGGACCAGAATTTTCACGTTCGCGTGCAGGGATGGGTTTAAAATGACGCACAGTAATATCGGTAATTCCAGTGACTTATGGACCAGAATTTTCACATTGACGTGCAGGGATGGGTATGAAATGATGCACAGTAATGTCGGTAATTCCAGTGACTTATGGACCAGAATTTTCACGTTGGTGTGCAGGGATGGGCATGAAATGACGCACAGTAATGTCGGTAATTCCAGTGACTTATGGACCAGAATTTTCACGTTGGCGTGCAGGGATGGGTATAAAATGACGCACAGTAATGTCGGGCGAGCATCCTGATGTCACCGAGCGTCATCACGATATTTCGGTGGGGGTTGCGCGATGTTCTCAGATGCGCACCCGCCATTAATTAACAGGCCAGTTAAGGCCCTTGAGGTGCCAACTGATGGTGATTTTTGGGGCCCGTGTGATCTTCAGGATGTTGCACAGGTGAAACGGGCAGGTGGGTAGGAGACATTTTTATAAACCTCATCCACAGGAGGGATACAAGGAGACAGTGGGATCACGTGTGTTATTTGTCAGACATTTAATGCTTAAACTTATTGCTACTTGTCTGTGTGAGCAGGAATACTTCGACCTTCGAATCTCTTCACAGCTGCTTGGACAGGACTCACAACCTTCAGGTCAGGACTCTGAGTAAACGTCATTTCTGGGCCTGCAGGTTTCAGGAAACCTTCCCTTAACCTGGGAATGGGAGCTGAACTCTCCACTGGAGGCAGCTCCTCTGAGGAGGAAGGGAGGGCTAGAATAAGGAGAAGGCCAGGAGTGGACAATCAGCCTCCAGGGGAGCCACCTTTGGGATGACAGGCGCAGGCACAAGGGGCGCAGGGCCAAGAGGTTGTCCAAGTTGGAAGGGGCTGCAGAAGACACCACTATCCTGCTGCCAGGGTTTACAGGAGGTGAAGCAGCTACCTCAATATGTCTGAGGAGCAGTGCCAAAGGAGGCTCCGTCTCTCAAGGGAGACAGTCAACTATATCTGTCAGAGGATTGGCCCTGAGATCTCCCCTAACTGTGTGGGTGGACACCCCATGCCAGTGGCTCTGAAGGTCACAGCTGCCCTCAACCTCTGTGCCTCTGGCTCATTCCAGGGCTCAGTGGGTGATCTTTGTGGTGTCTCCCAATCAGCTGTCCACACTTGTGTTGAGCAGGTCACAGACACTCTGTCCAGACGGGCATTGACCTTCATCCACTTCCGCTGGGACCAGGTAAGTCAGACACAACGAGCCAGAGGCTTCGCGGCCATTGCTGGCTTCCCCCATGTCCAGGGTGCTATAGACTGTACACATGTGGCCATCAAGGTGCCAGCAGGTGAGCCCGGTGCCTTCATCAACAGGAAGGGCTTCCACTCCATGAACGTGCAGATAGTGTGTGACCACAGGATGCTGATTCTACAAGTCTGTGCAAGGTACCCAGGCAGCTCCCACGACGCCTACATCCTCAGACACTCCCAGGTGCCGGGGCTCTTCAGTGCTCCAGCCCGGCTGGATGGATGGCTGCTGGGTGACAAGGGCTATCCCCTCAGAAGGTGACTCATGACGCCTCTCCACCATCCAAGAACAGAAGCTGAGCAGCGGTACAATAGGAGCCATGGCACCACAAGGGCTGTGGTGGAGAGAGCCATCGGTCTTCTAAAGATGCGCTTCCGATGCCTGGACCGTTCAGGGGGTGCACTCCAGTACCCCCTAGATCGTGTGTCAGTGATAGTGGTTACATGCTGCGCTCTCCATAATCTTGCGCCGGAAAGGGGGGACACAGTGGATGATGAAGATGTAGATGCAGTGGCTGCAGCTGCACACAATGAGTCCAGCAGTGAGTCCGAGGATGAGCACACACAGGGAAATGCTGAGGGGGTAGACACTGACCCGGGCATACTCCAGGGAGGCAGGGACACCCGGGAGGCTTTAATCCAATGAACCTTCAGCTAGGACACCACAGATGGACCTCCAGGACAAGCCTGGGCTGCAGGCTCTATACTCGATACCTGAGAGCAACATCTGCCTGGTTAGGAACATTAACTATGTGCCTTGTCAATAAAGATCAATGACAAACAATTCATTCATAACACCATGGGTTCCCGAACACCTGCAGGAGTAAGGAGTCACCCTGAGCCTTGCACACATATAAACATTTAATGAATTAATAAAACGAAGCAGAAAAGAAACTGAACGCATCACACCAACTTGTCATCAACTTATAGTGGAGCTACATAAAAGCACCAGTGATAAACCCGTGGTGTGTCTAAGGTGCCTTATGTTTACGTTTCCGGGTGCCATGTCTTGGTGCTGCCCCCTCGCTGGGAGTGGTGCCTGAGACAGCTGCTGACTCTGCTGTCCTGTTGGCCTCGATGACCTTGGCGGACGTCCTCTGGACCGTGCAGCCTGCTCTGTACCCGCCAGGGAGGGAGCTTCAGTTCTGCAGCTGGTATCTCCCCAGTCATTGCAGCCTCACTGGATGCCACGGTCACTGCCAGAGGGGCAGAGAAGCTACTGCCATTATCCAGAGCGCCCTGAGAGGAGCCCTCAGAGACGACAGGCAGATGTTGAGTGACGTGAGGTCGCTTCAGACCTCCCTGCTCACCATGGATGGATGGGCACCGAGCTGGGATGCTTGGTGCCCAATCCATCTCCCACACTGGCACTGACCAGCTGTGGTCAATGCCGCTGTGAGGGCTTGCTGGTCCAAGCACAGCCCCAAGAGGACCTGATTGTTCTCCTGGAGGAGATTCTCCACGAAAGTCACCATTCTCTCCATAGAGGAAGCATGACACTTGGCCATGAGGCTCATTGCATCAGTTCTGTTCCATGTGGACTCCTCCAGCACGGGCACCATGCCAAGCATTGCCTCATGTATCTCCACTAGATCCTCCCGCATACCCTGCTGCACTTACAGCGTCTGCTGCCTCACCAACGACTCCAGAGGCACATCATCAGCCACTGACTCAGCATGTACCTGGTCCCCTGCAGTCCTCCATGCCATGAGCACTCTCTGTCTCTGCCAGCTCCTCCAGTGACTGTGAAGTGCCCTCACCGTTATTCCCCAGCACACCAGCCGATGATCTAATTCCCTCCGAGGTTCTAGTATCTAAGCTGGAGCCTGCCTGGCAGAGATGGTGTGATGCTGGTGAGTCCAATTGTTCTGGGCCCTCAGGGGTGAGAGGTGGGCCCTCTGCCTCCTCCTCCTGGCCCTGCTCCGGTGATGCTGAAAGGAAGAACAAGGACATTTGATTAGTTCAAGTGGAGACAATGTTAATGTGCATCCCTGTCCCTCGGATCAGTATGTGCTCATCCTTCCATAATCAATGGCCAGTCCACGTTGGAAGCTTCAATCACTGAACATTTAGCAGTGCCTTGGCTGCTGGGACACACATGGTGACCTCAGTGCTCGGCAATCATTCCTCCCCATGTCACCCTAGCCTCACCGCCACCGGTGGACCTGGGCACATGGCACCTCCTCAGATCCATCACCTCTTGGCTCATATCTGGTCACAATGGCCGACTGGGCCCAACCTCCACCAGTCCCCATCCGCTCAGCGGTGTTGTGTGCAGTCTTCTCCTGAAAGGGAGAGAAAAGCATTGATTAGTCCAGCCTGTACCTGGATTCCCATCGCATCCCTGCCAACCCAGCCAGAGTGGGACATTGCAGGACTCCAATGATCCATCTCCCCACAGCTGCTGCACACTCACACCAAGAAGCCAAGGTTGACCCCCACCCACCCACCCCCCATTGCCCACATGCTGCCTCCATCACATTTGGCACCACATGGTCTAACCTTGCAAAGCAAGGACACCAAGCACATGGAACGCCAAGGGCAGCAGATGGATTGGTGCCCCACCACCTGGAAGGTCCCCTCCCAGCATGTTAGCACCCTGACTTTGACATGCTTCCCAGTTCCAGCTCTCTGCCTAGGTGCAGACCCTTCTGTTTGCCCCCAAAACTCTACTCTGGGTGTCAGTGTCACACATGCTGCAGGTGCAGGACCCATTTCAGCACCAACCTCTCAGGGTGAACTAGGCGTGGGCAATATCTGCTGGCCCACCCAGTGAGGGACGTGAGCTGTGAAGGGTTCAATGCTGTAACTGCACTCAGAGTTGGGGGTGGGGGCCTGGGGGGGTTAAAGGTTACCGGCTGTATTAAGTGACCTCTGCCAACATGGTGCTCACTCTTCCCGAAGTTTGCAGCACTGGACCCACATGTGTCGCACTACGTCATGGGAGCTGAGTATCTCCACCACCTCCTGCCAGGCACTTTTCATCACGTGGGGGGGCATCTGCCTCCAGTCCCTCGGAACGAGGACCTCCCGCCACCTCCTCCAGGAGGGCAGCTGGGCACTCACCAGAAAACCGAGGGGCACAGTGCCCCCCTGCCCTACCCTCCTGCCTGACCTGCTCTCCAGCAGCGCTCTGGGGAGCCCTTCCAGAGGCCGTGATGATCAGCCTGTGCAAGGCTGCCAGTGCTTCATTTAAACAGGCTGCAGGGTCAGCATTGGACCCAGAGCTCATTACACTTCCCCCGCCGCCTGCCCACTCCTGCTATACTCGGGAGGTGTGTTTCATGCTGAGTGGGCCTTAATTGGCCGCCCCACGTGTAATGGCAGCGCAGAGCCAATCGCGGGTAGTGATTGGTTCCGTGCCCACCCGCACCCACTCCTGCTCCAACCACCTGATGGAGAGAAAATTCTCCCAATGGACAAGGACACCCAGGTCCCTTTGTATATCTGCACTTTCTAATCTCTTACTATTTAGGAAACATTCTGCACATCTGTTCCTCCTACCAAACTCAATAACCTCATATCTTTCCACATTATATTCCATCTGCTATGTTCTTGCCCACTTACTGGGCTGAATTTTCCCCCCATTGTGGGGGCGGGGATGTTGAATGGCGGTGCGCACAGGCGCGCTTCTAATCGGCAGCCCCAATTGGGGGCTCGGTGCCATTTTACATGGGTGGGCCTATTAAGGCCCGCCCAGCGTGATGTCCACACAGAAGCACTATGCATTCCCTGTTGTGGGGGAAGGGAATTCCCAAAATCGAGAGGTCTCTCTTTCACTCATGCACACAATAGAGCGACTCATCTCCCTGAGGCTAAGTCCTCAGGGAGATAAAAATAGAAAAATAAAATTTCTCTGACATGTCCCCTCATGTGACAATGTCACATGAGTTGGAACAAGTCCATCATTTTTACAAAACCTTCATTAAAATTTTTTAAACCCACCGTTGGATGAGGTTTCATGTTTTCTCTATTCCCCACCGGGGCTCCTGGCCGACCCACCAGCCTTGAGGTTGGACGGGCAGGTCCTTTAATTGTTTCAATGATCCTGTCAATGGCCTCAATTGGCCACTGACAGGTCGGCGGGCCCACAGCTGATTTTGCTGCGCCCCCACCTTCCTGAAAATTTAACTGGGGCGGGATGACATCGGGGGTTCCACCTGACATCATCCTGCGTCATTTTACACATCGGAGAGTGGCCCCGACCCCTGCTCACTGACAACAAAATCCTGCCCACTAAGTCTGTCCAAATCCTCCTGTAGCCGCTTTACACCTTCCTCACAACACACATTCCCATCTAACTTTGTTTCATCCGCAAACTTGGAAATATTACATTTGTCCCCACATCCAGATCATTGTATATTGTGAATAACTGGGGCCCAAGTACTGATCCTTGCGGTCACGGCCTGCCAACATGAGGAAGACCTGTTTATTCCTAATCTCTGTTTTCTGCCTGTTAGCCAATCATTAATCCATGCCAGGGTATTGCCTCCTATCAGCTTTTACTTTGCTAATAAACCTCCTGTGGGGGACTTTATCAAAAGCCTTCTGAAAATCCAAGTGTATCACATCCACTGACTCCCCTTTATCAATTCTGTTAGTAACATCCTCAAAAAACTCCAACAGGTTCATCAAAAATGGGCCCGTAACTTCTGCTCTCCCCAGTGTCCGATTGGGGGGGTACCCAAAAGATGCGCTGGGGAATCCCTCTGGGAAGTTCTCAGGTCAGGGTTTACATGGAAATTCCCAGGAGTGCAGGCTTCCTCTGGACAATTGTCCTGCACTGGGAACCATCTGGAAATGTGATTTGAATCGCAAACTTCGGGTGGTTCCGCCAGGGTTTATACCAATAGTTACCCAGAAAAAGTTAGAAGAATTAAAACCTCTTCTAAGTCCTGAGTAACTATTGCAAAGGCCCAGACTGACTCCCGGGACTCCCCCGCAATCCCCCACGCCCTGCCCACGAGGGACTCCCCCAATTCCCCACACCCCCAAAACCTCCCACCAACCTTGGACACCCCTCACCTCCCCATTCCCCCTCGACCTCGGAACCACCCCCCCCCCGCCCACCCCCCCAACCTTGGACAGCACCCACCCCCCCGACCTCTGACTCCTCCCCCCCGGACCACACACCCGATCTCGGACCACCCCACTTCAAACCTTGGACCAACCCTACCCCTCAGCCTCTGGACTAGCCCCCTCTCAACCCCTGGACCACGCCCCCAATACTCCCCCCAATACCCCCCCCCCCCCACAAACTCCTGGGCCACCTCCCTCAACCTCTGGAACACCTCCCCCCCTCAGCTCCCAGACTGCCCACCCCAACCACTGGACCACTTCCCCCAAAACCACCCCCATGCCTCAGACCAGCCCCCCCCCAAACCCCCAGACTACCACCTCCAACACTCCGCACAACCATCGGACACCCCAACCACCCCGGACACCCCCAAATCCTATCTATTTACCCACTTACTGGCCTGTCAGTTTCCCCGGCCCTTTAATTACCTGCTTTATGGCAGTGAATACTGTAAAAAAAAGGGGGCATGGCGTCCTTGAATCCGCTGGACCTAGACTTTGCTGGGATTCTCTCCATGCGGACCACAAGCAGCTCCGGAAATGTCAATGTTATTTTCAAGACCGGGTAAGTAGGTATTTAACTCTTCTAATTCCTGTGGGCAGCACTTTCCGACACTAGTCAGAGGTTGTGGCCCATCATTTCCCATTCGTAAATCCGTGCTGACTATACCCAATCAGATCATTATTAACCAATCATCTGTTTATCACGTCCTTTGGGATAGATTCTGGCATTTTCTCTATTACTGCTGTCAGGCGAACAGGGCTGTAGTTCCCCATTTTCACTCTCCCTCCCTTCTTTAAACAGTCGGGTGACATTTGCTACCTTCCAACCTGCAGGAACTGTTCCAGGATCTATCGGATTTTGGAAGATGATCACCAAAGCATCCCCTGTCTCCGTAGCCACCTCCAAGGGATATCAGGGGCTGAATTTTGCCCTCGGTGTGTGGGGTCGGCAGGGCTGGGTTGGTGCGGCCGGAAAGCCGACAGCCACCTACAATCGGCACTGCTCCGTGATCCCACGCAGGCCGATTAAGACCCACCCAGTGTGATACGCGAGTAGGAGCGCTGAGCGCTGCCTGTGTGGGCAGAGGGGTGGCGGGTGGGGGCAATGTGAGCAGGCCGAGTGCGACCTCTGCGCACAGGCGAGAGAGAGCAGAGAATAATCTCCCTGAGGCACGGAGCTAGCTCAGGGAGATGAAGATTTTTTTTTAAAAATAATGAAAAGCAGAAAAATGTAATGAAACATGTCCCCTTGTGTGACTCTGTCACTTGAGTAGGGACATGTTTTCAATTAAAAAATAAAGTTTTTATTTTATTTGTATTTGCTTTTGGAAACATCATCCTGCCTGTGGATGAGGTTTCCAAAGAAATACAAAGGCTGCTTGGCCTTTTCTCCTGCTCCCCCACCAACTGTCAGGTTCAACGGACAGTGAGAAACTAAAGTTAATCGTTAACTCAATGGTCTTAATTGGCCTTTTAACTGTCGGTGGATGCACTGCTGATTCCGGCGCGTGTCCGCCAATCAAACTATCGCGCGACTGTACGTTGATGTCGACACACTCGACCAATGTCAGCGTGTGCCAATTCATGCTTGGTCGGGTCAGGCACCCACAGAGCTACAAATTCTGCTCCAGGTCCTGAGACCTATCAACCTTCAGCCTCATTCATTCCTCCAATACAACCTTCTTACTGATACTCATTTCCTTCATTTCTTCATTCTCCCTAGTGCCTTGAATCTCTAAATCTGGGAAACTTTTTGTATCTTCCTCAGCGAAGGCAGACACCAAGTAATCATTTAGCTTCTCTGCCATTTCTCTTTTACCCGTTATAAATTCTCCTGACTCTGCCTGTAATGGACCCACATTTGTCTTAGCCGAATGTTTCCTGTTTACGATACATGGATGGGAGAGGTCTGGAGGGTTATGGACTAGGTGCAGGTCAATGGGATTAGCAGACTAATATTTCGGCACAGACTAGAAGGGCTGAATGACCTGTTTTCTGTGCTGTAGTGTTCTATGGTTCTATGTACCTATAGAAGCTGTAACTGCAGTGTAATCAGATACACTTTCACCAACTTGCCAGCGAAAGGTTTAAAAGCCTAAGCACACAAAACCATGTCTAAATAATTTCAGATGTCATGATACCCAGTGACTATAAATTATGGCCGATTATACAATAATAAAACTTTGCTACTTCAGTATAACATTTGGATCCAGTTTTCACAGCTCTCAAAGCAGTGTGATTTCATGAAGCAGGTAGATGAAGTCTGTAACTTCATTGGACCTCCAGAGATCGATGAAACCTATCAATCCATGGGTAAAATGAGAATTCTAATGTTGAATTTAAAAAAATCTTTCTCACGTTGCAACAAGTGGAAAATGGATTTGATCCCACAAGAAGCTTTGTTTAGCAGTAAGTGATCTTTGGTGATAATTACAGTCTACCTTTATATTTATAAAAGCATTCTAAACAGATTGTATTGCGATTTTCCACAAACACACAATTGTTATCCCAGATTTGATGAAGTAGATGCCTGATTGAGCCTGAGTATGTAAAAATTAAAAGGTGATCACTTTGAGAAAAGGAATGTTTGTCACTGAGATTTAAACACATTGGAAAAGGATCATTCATTCTGAGATTCAATCACTGGGGACCCTTAAAGGTAACACATGTTGGAACGTTAGACAGAAGAAGAAACAATGCTGGATTAATTCTCAATCCATTAAATCATATCTTGAAACTAAAACTATATTTGGAGCTGCTGGCAGAATTTGTTGAATCTACCAATTGCATATCTTATTAATGAAACAAGATTAAAAATTAGCACATTTTCTAAAATTCTAACTATGTTGGTTAATTATGTACATTTTCCTAAATTAAAACAGAGATTGGTTTCTGTAGGTCAGAAACCAGAAGCTGGCATCATTCAGGTAAAGCTATCCTGTTATTTAACATCAAACGGCGATGAATATTTAAGAAGAAGCAGCGTACTAGAGTGAGCAGAGAATATATTTTCTACTCCTTTGTCAAAGGAAGCAGCAGGACAGTTAGATAAATCTTACATACCATACAGGTGACATTGAAATGTCTGCTGGACCAAGATAGCTCATTAAAATTAAGGAAGATTCTAAAGGAGAAAATCCCCTTTCAGTGTAACTGTGTTCCCATGGCTGCAACATGTCATTATGCTGTTACATGTCACTATAATGCAACATGTCATTTTATGTTGCAACGTGTCATTATGCTGTTACATGTCATCATGTTGCAACATGTCATTATGTTGCTACATGTCATTATGCTGCTACATGTCATTATGTTGCAACGTGTCATTATGTTGCTACATGTCAATATGCTGCTACATGTCATTATGCTGCTACATGTCATTATGTTGCAACGTGTCATTATGTTGCTACATGTCAATATGCTGCTACATGTCATTATGTTGCTACATGTCATTATGCTGCTACATGTCATTATGTTGCAACATGTCATTATGTTGCTACATGTCAATATGCTGCTACATGTCATTATGCTGCTACATGTCATTATGTTGCTACATGTCATTATGCTGCTACATGTCATTATGTTGCAACGTGTCATTATGTTGCTACATGTCATTATGCTGCTACATGTCATTATGCTGCTACATGTCATTATGTTGCAACGTGTCATTATGTTGCTACATGTCATTATGCTGCTACATGTCATTATGTTGCAACGTGTCATTATGTTGCTACATGTCATTATGCTGCTACATGTCATTATGTTGCAACGTGTCATTATGCTGCAACATGTCATTATGTTGCTACATGTCACCATGACTGCAGCATGTCATAATGGCTGCAACTTGTCATTATGCTGCAAAATGTCAGTATGCTCTAACATGTCATTATGCTGCAACATGTAATTATGCTGCAATATGTCATCATGACTGCAACATGTCATTATGCTGCAAAATGTCAGTATGCTTTAACATATTATTATGCTGCAACATGTCATGGGTTGCAACATCTCATCATGACTGCAACATATCATTATGCTTCTTTGTCCTTAATGAACAGCTGGCATGATTCATTCATCACTGACAGCAAAATTCCTCCAAATCTTTGTAAAACGATCCTTTGAATGATTTTTTTTTTCTGAGGGAGTATTGATGGAGCAAATTCTGCTCAAGAATAAGTTTTGACATGTTTTGCTATGTAGGCTGTGATCTGGAATTCCCGAGATTTTCTATAGAACTTGTCATGGGGAACGGGTAAAAGGGAATTTGAAGGAGATTGAGAGAGACAGTGAAAGTGAGAATGATAGAGGTAAGGAGAGAGTGCAATCGAGATAGGGACAGAGGCAGGAAAAATGGTTTCAAATGAAGTCAAAATTAAAGCACCTCAAAATTCCCACTCACGAGCTGAGCTTCAATATTTTGTGCAGACACAGTTAAAGATTTCTTCTTGGTCAGTATGCAATTTTAGTTAAGTGTACAAAGTTTGAAAGTTGGCCAGCCCTGACAGTGTAACTCAAAATTAGTACATGGTCACCTCAATAAGAAGTTGCTATTTAAAAACTAGAGGTGTGCTTTGCAATAAAGCAGCTGATTTTTATTTTTCTGGCATTCATGCTGAATGAGATGCATTCCACGTGGAGTTTCTCTGAGCCATGCACACCAGTCATTTTCCATACAGCGCCTACAATGCTCAGGAGCATCTAAATTTGAAGGCTTGTAGTGGACTATTAGCTCAAAACTTTCAAATCATTTAAATTGTGTAGCATATGTGCAACTGCATATGTAAATCAAAAGCATGCATTACTTTGAACTGTCATCCAATGGGGTCAATCTAAATAGTGTTTAGTAAAGACTGCGAGCTGAAAATTCACTTGCATAGCACCACTTCAAAGCTGCACTACGCAGACTATATCAGTTCCTCAGGGATAGACAGTGTGTGGCCTGTGGCTACCTGTGCCCATTTCCTCTAACACAGGCCACGCAGGTAACGGCCAATGGGGGTGTCTGCCCCAATGGATTCACTATAATCTGCAACACACCGTTTTGATTGGTGCAATGTGAATGCATTTTTAGCCCTAAATTTGGAATCCTAAACTGTCTCAAAGAATTCTATGATTTGTGTATGAACCTTCACAATAAACCAATGATCCACAGTGTTATTGATAAAGAAATAAAAATTTAATTGTTTAATTTGTGGCCACATGTTCAAAAGGTTGGAAGTGGTGTGGGTTTTATTGGTCCTTTCTCCTCCGGATGTGGGAAGTGCCACCATTGCTGCATTTATTCCATTTCTTAGAGTCACAGAGTTACAGAACGTGACAACTTCCTAACAGTTGTCATACAGCTCAGCAGCAGTAAAGATGCAGTGCAGGTTAGAGTTGGTTATAGACCAAACTGGGAAGAGGTGGTAAGTTCCAATCCACCTGCCCCCGCCAAGCCTGGCCGACAAGGGCAAAATTCTGCCCCACATCTGCAGGTTCCCCTTTATCCACCTTGAATATAACTTCCCCAAAGAACTCTAATAAATTAGTTAAACATGATTTCCCTTTTACAGCACATGTTGACTCTGCCTAATCCCATAATGATTTTCTAAGTATTCTACTATGACCTTCCTAATAATGGATTCTAGCACTTTCCCTGTGACAGATGTTTGGCTAACCGGTCTATAATTTCCTGTTTTCTGCCTCCCTCCTTTCTTGAATAAAGGTGTTACATTAGCTATTTTCCAATCCACTGGGTTCCTTCCTGGATCTAAGGAATTTTGGAAGATTATAACCAATGCCTCTACTATCTCTTCAGCCACTTCTTTTAAGACCCTAGGATACAGCCCATCTGAACCTGGGGGCTTGTCAGCCATTAGGCCTAATAGTTTTTCCATCACCTTTTCCAAAGTGATGATAATTGTTTTAAGTTCCTCCCTCCCTTTCACCGCTTGATTTTCTAGTACCTTTGGGAAGTTTTCTAAGTCCTCTACCATGAAGACAGATGCAAAATACCTGGCAAAGTTGACTCTGGAATGTACAGCTCTAAGAAATAGTCCTGAAAACACTCTATGAACTCATTTTCCAGGCAATCTTTGCCAAACTGATTTTTCCAATCTACATGTAGATTAAAGTCACCCATGATTATCACTGTAGCTTTCTTATAAACTCCATTTATTTCTTTCTGTATATCCAATCCTACAGTGTAACTACTGTTAGGGGACCTATAATCTACTGCCACAAGAGCCCTCCCACCTTTCCTATTTCTTATCTCTACCCAAACTGATTCTACATCTTGCTCTTTTGAGCTAAGGTCATCTCTCACTACTGTACTAATGACATCCTTAATTAACAGAGCTACCCTACCACATATTCCTAACTTCCTTTCTTTTCAAAATGTCAAATACTTTATAGGACACGTCATCGAAGCAATCCTCCCACTGCTTGGACCCCACTCTGGGGGAGATCTGCAGTGCACAGCTGAACAGGTTGTGGTGTACTGCATACTGTGCGAACAATATTAATCTCACCTCAACAACAAGATAGCAACAGTTTGAAAGAAGTCTCTGTAGGAACAGGGAGATGATGCCCCTGTATAGTGGTCAGTCATGCTGGGGTGGACAGGTTTAGCTCAGCTGCATCAACTGTAACTTCAGGGTGAGATCAGTTATCCCCCTAATTATCCCTTTTCCTGGATCGGTTCTTCACGTAGTACCAGGCCTGAGGGCTCGTGGCCTAGGAGAGGTGAGTCATTGCCATCCAGCAGGGAGGTTTGGGGCTGGAATATCTCTGAATGGGATTAGGCCAGGCCAGCAAAAGTAAGTGGTCTCCTTGGCCTGGTGCATTTTGTAGCAGAGAGATAGCAGAATATTAAGGATGGCTGAGTCTGCTGGTGGATTGTGACTACCCAGGATCAGAGATCTTCCTAAAACTCTGTATTATCCTCATCTCTGTTCCTTCAATATACCATCAATGCCTGGTACAGAAGACAATCTGGAGGACACAATCATATCACCAGCTTAGACAGAGTTATAGGACACACCTGTGCTAGGGAAGGAACATGAAGGGCTAAGACTCTTTTCTCAATCTATATCTTTTTTATTCTCTTTGGCAGTGATCTTCGTGCTGCACTGTAGCGCCATGAGTTGTTATATGGCTACGTAATTCTTTCTTTCCTTTCTTAATTTCTTGTTGATTATGAATAAGCAATTCAACCCCCAGTGACTTCCTCTAAGGACAATAACATGTACTAATTAAATTGAATTTAATGAGTGATGCCAGTGAACTCAATCACACACGGGATTTCCTGGTCCTTCCCGCTACAGGACTGGAAATTCTCACCTGAAGTTAACGGACCTTTGGCTGGTCTGTCTGTCCCACCAGCAATGATTCCCACCACAGGCCCACACTTCCCCATTCAACAGGCAGCCTATGCTCCTTAACCTCCCTCCATCACTACCTCTTTACAGCAACACAAAAAATAAAAACTACAATTGCACATTTAATTCATAAACGAATCACCTTGTGCATTCCCGTAGTGCCTGCTTTTCATGTCTCTTCACTTCTCCTAGTGATCCTATGAGGTGCAGAGGCAGAGTTGTGGCTGGTGGAAAACTGATGGCCTTCAATAGAGGAGACAGGAGATTGAGAATGACCCTCAAGTAGCTCTGGGCAGTGCCTGGGAGAGGCAGGTACACAAGATGCTAAACACCAGGACCTGACCTCTGGGGGGCCAGAGCTCATTGGCCGATAAACCTGTCAGTCAAGATGGTCTACCTGGCAAATTGGCTGCTTGGGCACTGACACAATTGGCAACCAATCTGGCACATAAACCATCCTGACTGACAGGCTACACGGCCAATGAGTGCTATTGCTCTGAACAGCAGGAATCATTGGCCAAGTAGGACATGCCAGATTCCCCAGTCCCTCCTTCCTTGTTGACCCAGTGGACTGTTCTGTTTGGGTCCGATGTGAAGAGAAGCTAGAGGAGGAGCCGAGAGGTGGGGGTGGGGGTGCGGTGGTGCGAGAAGAAGGCCGAGAAAATGCCAGCCATTAAGCTGCAAAGCTCAGATGGAGAGATCTTTGAGGTTGATGTAGAAATAGCAAAGCAATCCATCACTATCAAAACAATGTTGGAAGATCTAGGTATGGATGATGAAGGTGATGATGATCCAGTGCCACTCCCAAATGTGAATGCTGCTATTCTGAAAAAGGTGATCCAGTGGTGTACACATCACCGAGATGACCCTACCCCACCAGAGGATGATGAAAACAAAGAAAAGCGAACCGACAACATACCTGTGTGGGATCAAGAGTTTCTGAAAGTTGACCAGGGCACACTCTTTGAATTAATTCTGGCTGCAAACTACCTTGATATCAAGGGCCTTCTAGATGTAACCTGCAAAACAGTGGCAAACATGATTAAAGGAAAAACCCCTGAAGAAATTCGCAAAACGTTCAACATAAGGAATGATTTTACTGAGGAAGAGGAAACACAGGTACGGAAGGAAAATCAGTGGTGTGAAGAGAAGTGATCTGGTGGGAAACGACGTGTGCAGCTCGATAGAAAATCTCTGCTTGCACAATTTATTAATCACTAATAGCCTGTGATACTTTGAAATATATTGTCAAGATAGCCATGCATAAACATTTGTAATAGTGTTAATTTTGAGCTTATGCTTGCTTCATGAAACCTATTCTTTAGTGTGTTGAATAATGTCTCTAGCATATTTATTACTTCACCGTATCTGACTTTTTTCATTGTTCATTAGAATGAAAGTTGTATAAAGAACTCCACCTGGCAATATGGCAGCAATTATGACCTAAAACTTTTTTTAAGTATCTTTAATTAAAGTTTACTTTTTTATTGTGGTTTTCTGTTGGGTTTTTAAAACAAAATTAGTCTTTGGCCCACAGTTCATCTCTAATTGTATACATAGCATCATCACTACTGATATATCAATTTTTACTTAGGACCATGAAAACTGATTATAAAAACCCAACAGAATACAGAATATCTTTGATTGGTGAACAGTCCAGTGATGTTTCAAGATACATTCCTGCTACATCAGTGATGAATTGTTTCCATTCTTGTCCAAACTTGATATTTACTGTGCACAGCCGAAGCTGATAGAGAAATGTCCTACAACCAGATAAAGACAGTAATGAGGGTAGTACTGGTTTAAATAAAAGACCTGTTGTCAGCTGCTGCTTTCTTCATCCTTCTTCAGGCCTGGCTGGAGTGCAAGGTAAGCCTAGTGTCTCTACCTTTACCACCTGCCCCGCACCACCCAAGGGCACTTCCCCTCCCAGCCTCTCCCCTGAGTCCTTCCTCGATGATGGTGTCTGTGCCCCAGGACCCTCCCGATCTCTCCTCCCACCCTTGAGCCAATGGCGTGACCCTGACTCTTCCTGACCACAGTAGCCGACCCCTTTTTAAAATTCAACCTGAAGAGTCGGCTTTGTGTTTTGATTGTTTTCATACAATTATGGAACACTCCAACATATTATTCATAAGGCACATGATAGACATGGTTGTTGTCTGACATTATCATGTTGCATCTGTAGATAAGGTCAGCTTTTAAATGTAATGAAGTGAGTTAAAATGACCATAAGTATTTAACATTAATGATTTGAATATTAAACTGTGAATCTATACTTCTCTAGGCGAGTGCATGATGACTCGTTCTTTACTGCGTGATACCTTATCCAAAATAGTTCTTCTGATTAGTGAAAGGAGGAAGCACAATAATCTTTATTAGAAATATTACTGATCACCCCAGGGCTGTTATAACTCATTTTACACAATTTATTTATGTCATTTTGCCAAGATTGACTCAATATATTGGGAGTTATTGTCAGAGGAATATAGATAATTTTATGAATTCCTGAGCCTGTGGCTAGAAGAGACGATCTTAATTATGTGAGATGTAATAATAGTGCAAGGAAATGTTCAGCATTAATGGACTCCAGAAACCACTCCACCACCCGTAGACAGGTAGGTAGTGACCTCTCCTCCCCTGTAGCCAGGTAGGTAGTGACCTCTCCTCCCCCATAGCCAGGTAGGTAGTGACCTCTCCTCCCCTGTAGACAGGTAAGTAGTGACCTCTCCTCCCTCGTAGACAGGTAGTTAGTGACCTCTCCTCCCCTGTAGACAGGTAGGTAGTGACCTCTCCTCCCCCATAGACAGGTAGGTAGTGACCTCTCCTCCCCTGTAGACAGGTAAGTAGTGACCTCTCCTCCCTCGTAAACAGGTAGGTAGTGACCTCTCCTCCCCCATAGACAGGTAGGTAGTGACCTCTCCTCCCCTGTAGACAGATAGGTAGTGACCTCTCCTCCCTCGTAGACAGATAGGTAGTGACCTCTCCTCCCCCGTAGACAGGTAGGTAGTGACCTCTCCTCCCCCATAGCCAGGTAGGTAGTGATCTCTCCTCCCTCGTAGACAGTTAGGTAGTGACCTCTCCTCCCTCGTAGCCAGGTAGGTAGTGACCTCTCCTCCCCCCTAGACAGGTAGTTAGTGACCTCTCCTCCCCTGTAGACAGGTAGGTAGTGACCTCTCCTCCCTCATAGGCAGGTAGGTAGTGACCTCTCCTCCCCTGTAGACAGGTAGGTAGTGACCTCTCCTCCCTCGAGCTGATGGTTCAGCCCTGGGCCCACTTTGCTGGCCAGTTGGTCTATCGATTGCCTTTCACAGCCTCACAAGAGAGCTCAACTCAGGAGTCTCAGGACTTCTGCAGTCAGTGCTGTCATGTGGGGAATTCTGATAGCTGATCTGCACTTAGCAAGGGTCACATCACAAGGAGAAAGGACCAGATGCTGGGATTGGGGGCAAAATTCATGGTCATCATTAGGCTTTTAAATTCCAGATTTTTTATTGAATTCAAATATCACCATTTGCCATGGTGGGGTTCAAACCCAGATCCTCAGAGCATTACCCTGGGTCTCGGGATTGCCAGTCCATCGCCTCCCCTGTTTCCAAACTCCCCGACCCCTTATCAGCCCCGTTAACCGTCCTCCTTGAACGTACATGTTATTTCTCCCCCTTCCAAGATTCACCAATAAATAATGCTTTTGAATTCTTCAGCTCCGGGAGGCAGCTCCCTGCTTGAGGGCGCTTTCTGTCAACGCTCACCCCAGCCCACACAGAAATCAGCGCCCGCCCTCCTCCCACACCCCCACCAACCCCCATCCCGGCAGCGCCGAGCTTCTCAGCAACTGCTTCACGCTGGCTGGCCATTCATTGGTCAGCAAGCATGAAATCGTGGTCGTGGTCCAATCACAGTCGGCGGTCTGTTCCCCGGCCAATCCCGGGCCCACCCATCGCACCCGCCTGCCAACCTAAAAGTTGAAGCCCGGGTTTGTGCTCCCTTCCACCACTGCCACTCTCTTGGGACAGAATAAGGCTTTTGGATCCGGAGCCACAGGTATCGAAGTCGACTATTTATAAGTAATTTTGAGATGGTTTACAAAGTTTATTCAGAAGCAACAGGTTAGATACAATGTATTAATTAATTAGACTGAAGAAGTTATCAGCCCATGACAGTTCCGAGTGGTTTTTACCAATCCTGGAGGATGAATGGACAGTTGGTACGGAGAATGTGTTGATCTCAGTGACTGGTGATAACAGCATTCTGCTCTCTAGTCAAAGTGCCCTAACCCTAACCCTAACCCTAACTCTCCCCTCGGACTTCCTCCTCCTTCTCTTCCATCTGAAGAAGGCAGCTGCTTGATGGGCACTGCCACCTCACTAGCCCTGTCCCCACCCCGAACGCTAGTTAATATACCCCTTTCTCTGGGGCTGGAAGCTTACCCAGTGTCAATCATCTATTCAAACCCTGCTGACCAACAGGTACCCAAAATGTCAGGGTGGTCACCTGCTCCCCTCTTCATCACGCTGCTCGAGGTCAGTGTTTTAGTTTACATCACGCTGAGGGTCATTTCCAGGCCCCTTCTAAACACTAGCATAGATAAAAGGGGTACACAAGACACCACCCTGCCTACATGGGAATGTCAACACGGCAGCTGAACCAAGTGACTGGATTGTTTAAAAGTCACAGTGTTTAGAAATTGCTTTTCCAGAGAAAGAATCAGCGCTGTTTAGCTAATCTTATAAAAGTCCTATACAATGCAGAAAATACCAGTTTATTAAGGACCCCAATTTCTTACAGCAGCGCCTCAATAATCTACGTGATCTACTGGAGAACAGATTTGACAGCTGTGATAGACTGGAAATCTATTGAAAACAGTGGAATTGAGAGCCATTTTGGCAGCAATCTGAGCTTCCATGACAACATTCAGACTAATGAGGGGAGCTCTGACATCAGTCGTCAGATGTAGCATCATGGTAGGTTGCACAGGTGCACCATTGGAGGTGACCACCCATTCCATGGTCTGTATCTTAGCCAAAGACCAAGGTCATCATCTGTGTCCTTTACAGCAGAGCTAGTGTCCCCTGGTCCTCCACTATCCTTTCCTCTCCATCCTGGACTCTGTGTATTGCCAATCCCTCCTCAATCCCAACCTTGAAAATCCACAGGGTCAGGATCTGATCTGGTGACAGTGGCTGGAATATCAAGTGATAATGATCCTTCATCTTCATTGTCTTCTTCCTCTTCTGACTGAGAAGGCTCCAATTTTTGGCTATCTGAAATGAAACAGGAACAAGGTGGTGGTGAGGGGAGAAGAGAACGTTAGGAATGTGTTACTTATCCCATCTGCAGCTTCTAGATCAGAGAAAATTGAGAAATGAAGAAGTGGCAAGAGTTACACAGGACATTGGTGAGACCACATTTAGAATTCTGTGTGCACCTTTAGTCTCCTTATTTAAGAAAGGACGTAAATGCATTAGAAGCAGTTCAGAGAAGGTTCACACGACTGATCTCTGTGACGGGAGGGGGTTAGTTTATGAGGGCAAGGTCGGAAAGGCCAGGCCTGTATCCACTGGAGTTGGGAAGATTGAGACTTATTGAAATGGTATAAGATCCTGAGGGGGTTTGACAGGGTGGATGCTGAGAGGCAGTTTCCTCTTGTGGAACTAGAGGACACAGCTTAAAAATAAGGGCACTCCCATTTAAGACAGAGATCAGGAGAAATTTTTTCTCCGAGAGTGGTGAATCTTCCCCAGAGAGCAGTGGAGGCAGGCTTATTGAATATTTTTGAGGCAGAGGTAGGTAGATTCTTGACTCACAGGGGAGTCAAAGGGAACCAGGGGTGGGCAGAAAGTGGAATTGAGGCCACAATCAGATCAGTCATGATCCCGTTGAACGTTGGAGCAGACTCGATGGGCTGAATGGCCTACTCCTGCTCATGTTTGTATGTTTGTATGTAAGAGAGAAGGCGGATTAAGTATGTAGATACCTTCATCATTGATTGCCTCAGTGATTCTCTTTCTAATAATGACCAGCCCTGTCTGCTCCATGGAATTAAAACAGGCTGACAGAATGGTCCTATTCCAGTCCTTTGCTGCTGCCTATTGTTAACCACCAGCCTATCTCGAAAGAAACAGAAACATCTGTCACTCAGTGTCTGGCAATATTTTTGGGCGTGTCACTGACATGGTTGAATAGCTGTAGTATGCACAAGCTCTGACCCTGAGACTTGCAATAGAGCTAAGTGTGAGCATGAGGTGAAGCATCTGAACGTCAGTGTTGGGTACTGACTGATCGAATATTGGAAGATTTTCTTTGTTGGATGTGGGCATCGCTGGCTAGGCCAGAATTTATTACTCTGCTTCCGCTTTCCACCAGAGCTCAATTTGCATCATAGGCCAAAGTTTTCTGCTTGGCGGGTGGGTGGAGCAGGTGCAGACGTGGGCGGGTGTGGACCCGATCTGGGCCGCATCGCCATTTTACACAAGCGAGCCAATTAAGGCCTGCCCAGCGCATTTCCGACTCCCGTGGATAGAGGGAGTGTGGGGGCTGCGGTGGGTGTGTACAGACCCCCCTGGGTCCAATGGCGACCTGGCAGCCTGTTTAAATGAAGGTCTGACAGCCTCCTGTAGGCTGCTCACAGTAGCCACCTGGAGATCCACCCACAGGGGGCCTCCTCAGCAGGGCACTCTGGAGGGAAGGGCAGAGGAGTAGGCCAGGCTGCAGGGTCAGTCCCAGGAGAAGGCCAGGCTGCAGGGTCAGTCCCAGGAGCAGGCCAGGCTGCAGGGTCAGTCCCAGGAGAAGGCCAGGCTGCAGGGTCAGTCCCAGGAGCAGGCCAGGCTGCAGGGTCAGTCCCAGGAGAAGGCCAGGCTGCAGGGTCAGTCCCAGGAGCAGGCCAGGCTGCAGGGTCAGTCCCAGGAGAAGGCCAGGCTGCAGGGTCAGTCCCAGGAGAAGGCCAGGCTGCAGGGTCAGTCCCAGGAGAAGGTCAGGCTGCTACTATAGTAACTCCTAAAAGACCTAATTAATCTGGCTTCCAGTTACACCCCCATTAAGGCAACAGTAAAAACAAATGGATTTAAACATGCCCAGGCAAAGCCACACAATGCCCTAGACAGTTGAATTCAAAGTGATTTTTCTGAGCTTCAGTTCCTGTAGACAGCAACTTGATGCACAGAGGCTGGAGGCTTTTCACACTTGTGTTAGATCTTAGAATTCCTTCTTCTTTTACACATAGCCTCATCTCCTTTATATATGTGTTTCCCTTTTTAATACAAATTCCACTGTTCCCATTTGTTTTTACAACATTACTTTTCTCATAATATAAATATTTCATAGTACTAATTTTAATACTAATCTTTGGGAAAAATAAACACACTGTTTGGTTTAGCTTCTTCTGGCTAAGTGTAACATCTTACCATCTCTTTGAAATTCAATCTAACCTAATTTATCTATAAATGCAAATTCTCCTCACCTCACATTCTAAAACAGTCATGTTTATGTACTTAGCATTTCAAATCTAGTTTCTTGCTGATAAGTCAAAACCTCCAGACTAGCTGTCTCCAATTCAATTAAATTCCACACGCATACACACAAAGAAACTAATAAAACTCCACTATTAACCCACTTTTACAATAAATCATAATAACATGGTGAGAACGATTATATTGGCATGACAAACCCTAAGGCTTATGTCAGGAGACAGAAATAGAAAGCAATCATTTGTGTAACACACCAGACAGTTATTTCAAAGAGTTAAAGGGCAGGTGTTTTAAATGTATTGAAAGCTCCTCTTATAGTTCATATTGATTCTTTTTACTGTTGCTTTTGACAGCTGTAATGATCTTCACAGTTCCAAGGTGTTTATGCACTTTTCACGCACATTGATGTCCAATTTTAACAATTCCAAAGGGCACCCGGCCTCCCCCATAAGTGTCCCAGGACCACATCCAAAGGGGTACCTTACCGCTCTGAAAGGGTACCCTGGCTATCCAAACGAATGCTTAAAGTTCAGACCGGCTCCTGTCAGGTCTGGTTTTCAACACCCCTTACACAAAAGTCACCCGAGTGAAGGCAGCAGCTGATTTCAATGGGCAGCTGCTTCCATGAAATGTGCATGTGTGAATCCCAACCGGGATCATTCCCAACCCTGCGAAAATGGCAGGTGCATGTGTTCAGGCGGAGGAGCCTCCAGGTTCGGGTCTCTTTCACCATTTCCCACATGATGGGGGGAATCTGTAAAAATCCAGGCCTCTGTCCGCTTGAACAACTGGTAAAGCCTGCGAAGATTTTGAGTGAGCCTTTTGGTTGTTTTATGAATAGTATTTTGAAGATCAATTCGAGATCTTTGTGATTTGAAGGATCATTTCCAATGGTGTCCAATCTTTTTGCACAGGAGACGCAGTTAGAAATTTCTATCTTTGCTTTTGTAGAAGCCTTAATGTCAAATGGAGATCTCAGAAGGCATATTATTGCCTCAATCAACTTAATTACCTGAAATCCTTTTGCAAGAATTTCTGTGGCAACCTTTGAGAATTGTTTTTGGAACAACAAAAATGTAAGTTAACAAGGCAGAATGTTACTTCTACAGTTTAATGTTACAGGAAATTTAATCACACATTAAGACCACAATAGGCAGAAACATCTTCTGACAAATATTTTATGCCAACTGTGTTATTCCTCCAACCAACCTAGGAGAAATGAAATTAAATGCTGTACTATCAGCTTAATCTGAGAGCAGTTAAACTGAAGGTTATGAAGGCTTGTAATAGAAAAAAATGATCACTATTGTGTTGTGCAAATTGCCTTTTGATGCACACTTTAACTTTCAGTTGTGTCTAATGGTATTTTTTATGAGTTTGAACAATAAAGTGGTGGTGCAATCACTTAATGCTGTTATTTCCATGTACAACTGATATCTTCAGGTTAAGATTATGTATGTTAATGCAAGATTATGTATGTTAATGCAAAGAGAAACTTAATTTATATTACACGCTCAAAGTGGAGCTGGTTATAAGTAATCGATAATATTAATTTTCTTTGAGTGCAGTAATCTGATTTGTTTTGAGGAATTCTATTGTCTAATGCCTTTGTTAAAATTGTAATGTCATGCTTGTGCCTGCTATTCCATTTTGCAAAAGCCTTATGTTATGATGTGCCAGATGATGTGTGCCAAGCGGACCATTGGAAACTTGCAATCACAATGGTTTTGCAATTTGTATTTATTACAAGAATATGTGTGACTGAAGTAATAAGTCCACAAAGACCTTTAGAGATTTTAAAAATGTAACTAAAATATTTATTAACAAAATAAAATATTTCAAGCACATACATAAGACTACAATTACTTATAACAATAACAAATCCTAAAAGTCCTAATTAACCTGACTCCCGGTTACACCCCCTTTTAAGTCCAAAATAGAATATAAATTTTAGATTTAAAACAAACCCAGCAAGTTAACACAGTTTCCACGTGACAGTGGAATTCCAAATGGTTTTTTCTCTAACTTCAGTTACTTTACACAGCAGACTTATGAACAAATGCCTGGAGGCTTCTTGAAAGCTGTTTCACATACTCCTGTTAGATCTTACATGGCCTTCTCCTTACATAGCCTTTCATTCTCTTTTATATATGTTTCTCTCTCTATAATATGTAAATTCTATTGTTCCTTATGTCTTTGAAACTGTATCTTCCTCATAATATAAAAACTTTCATGTTACCAATATTGTCAGTAACCTTTGGGAAAAATAAACACATTCCTTAGCCTGGCTTATCTGGATAGTTGTAAACAGTCTAAGATCCCTTTGACATCCAAACAATCCCCTCCTTTATCTAAAAATGCAAATTCCCTTCACAACTTACGTGCTAAGCCAGCTCCGAAGAAGAGTCATACGGACTCGAAACGTTAACTCTGTCTTTCTCTCCACAGATGCTGTTAGCTGTGCTGAGTTTTTCCAGCATTTTCTGTTTTTTTGTTTCAGATTTCTAGCATCCGCAGTATTTTGCTTTTATCTAAGCCAGCATCCATCTTTGCTCATTAGCATGTCAAGCACATTCCTACCCCGAGCTTCTTTTGATGATTTCAAGCTTGCAGCCTACGATGTAATTAAATCACACAAACAGAACCACCTATACTTACCCCCATAAACCTACTTCACAATAAAACAGAAAAAATTATGAAAATTATGAAAAATTTCACCACACTTACTTAAATTAAATTTTCTCTGTGCATCACTGAAATCTGAAATAGGGAGTTAATTTTCCAGGGAAGCGGATCCATGTGTGGGTGGGAGTTGGGGCCTGAGGTGTGTGGAAAACTCAAATGTGATTTTCAGTGCAAGGCCTGATCAAGCTGAAGTATCAGATTTCTTGGCCATTTGATTGGTCAGTTGTCCAGTTAATGTGGTCAGCAGAAGTCTGCCAGCCTAGCTGTATTATTTCTAGCACAAACTCCAAACCATTAAAGGGAGGTTATGTTGACAATCTGAATCTGCTGGAGCTTTCTGATGGCTGCAATGAAGGCTGCTGGTAACCCCCATGTAACTGACACCTCACTGGAAATGTTTCCCAAGGTGGGAGCCAGGGGAGATGTGCTTTCTCCACAATTTGGAAAGCAAGTATCCAACAGCTTGGTGGAGGAATCATGGCTCAAGGTGGAAGATCACGACAACAGCAGGGATATCACCCAAGGGCTGGAAACTGCACTGCCGGATATTTAGTACTTCACAAAAGGTGAAAAGGTGTTTACAGCCTCTTCTTTATCCATTTCTGGCATCGTAGCTGGTCACACCCCCTCTCCTCTTCTCCAGCATTCAAATGACTCCCACGAACCACAAGAACACACTTCACCATCTCTCTATCCCATTCATAACATACACTCACCAGCTGATAACTGCTTTTACCAATAGCACACTCTTCTCACTGGCTATCAATTGCACACCTCATTATTTCTTCTGTTAGGAATGAGAGATAGCTTTAAATAAGCTATATGACAGTGTTAGAAATAAGCCATAGCTTTATGTTTAAATTTAATTTACTTTTTTGATTTGTGGGTTAGAAGGGTGAAACCTCGGTCTAGTTTCATTTTGAGTTTTCTCTGTGAGATATCCTCCATTCCCTTCTAACCCCACCTTTTCTACATTTACCCTGGGGTTAAAAACTTCCTCCAAATCATTTATATTCTACTTTCAAACTCCAAACTGCTTCGTGTCATATCCTAGTCCTGCAACAGTAAGCTGATCCACCCCTTCATCTCCATCTCTGTTGCCTATATCTCCAGAAAGCCGTTACTCTCTCCCACCCTGGCCTGGTGCGTTTGCCATTTTCACATTAACCAGCAAGAGCGTTGGAGATAGGTTTTTAAAAACAGGCACTTTCCTGGCTGGGAATCTGAGGAGCAGGCTCCATGGTGAAGTACTGGCCTCGGCATGGCTCTTCCCAACTTCCAGCCCTGAGGCCTGTACAATGTAGGCCCCCAGACTTGCCTTGCTGCTAGCCGCCTGCTCTTGATGCCAGTGGGTGACCCATTCCTGCCCTTCTCTGCCTGCCAGCTGCTGCTGTCCTCTGGACTCAGCTGAGCAACTGATAAGATGCTTTCAAATAATGCCCAGCGGTTAAAATCTGACTCCAATTGAAACACCTGCTGCAGACAATCTCTCCCTGGAAATTGAAGTCAGTCCTTGAATATCTGGATGCATACATTTTATATTCAGCCAACTGAGGAACAATTCCAACAAGTGAAAGATTGGTAGAGGTTTCAGATGAGCAGAGCTTCCCAGCTTGGGGTGGAGGATTTGGCTTCTATTTGCCTGCAAAAGCTGGCTTCAATTATTCTTCATCATAGTTTTCACCTTGGAGATGGTGGGTGGGGTGATTATGGTAGGACCCTGGAAATTACTGAAGATCAGAGGGACCTTGGTGTGCATATCAACAGATCCCTGAAGGGAACAGGGCAGGTGGATAAGGTGGTTAAGAAGGTATATGGGATACTTACCTTTATTAGCCAAGGTGTAGAATAAATGAGCAGGGAGGTTATTCTGGAACTGTATAAAACGCTGGTTCAGCCACAACTGGAGTACTGTGTGCAGTTCTGGTCACCACATTGTAGGAAGGATGTGATTGCACTGGAGAGGGTGCAGAGGAGATTCACCAGGATGCTGCCTGGGCTGGAGGATCTGAGCTATGAGGAAAGATTGGATAGGCTGGGGCTGTTTTCCTTGGAGCAACACAGGTTGAGAGGGGACCTGATTGAGGTGTATATGATTATGAGGGGCATAGATAGGGTGGATAGGAAGGCACTTTTTCCAATAGTGGAGGGGTCAATAACCAGGGACATAGATTTAAGGTAAAGGGTAGAAGGCTTGGAGGGGAGTTGAGGAGAAATTGTTTTCAGCCAGAGGGTGGTGGGAGTCTGGAACCCACTGCCTGAAAGGGTGAACAAAGAACAAAGAAAGGTACAGCACAGGAACAGGCCCTTCGGCCCTCCAAGCCTGCACCGATCATATTGCCCCTCAAACTAAAACATTTTGCACTTCCGGGGTCCGTATCCCTCTATTCCCATCCTACTCATGTATTTGTCAAGCTGCTTCTTAAACACCACTATCGTACCTGCTTCCACCACCTCCTCTGGCAGCGAATTCCAGGGGGGTTGAGTCGGAAACTCACTGGCGTTGCCACAGCCTCCAGGGCTATGGGCCAAGCGCTGGAAAATGGGATCAGTGTAGGCAGATCTTTGTTGACTGGTGCAGACACGATTGGCAGAATGGCCTCCTCCTGTGCTGTAAATGTCTGAGTCTATGAATCTATTAGTCAACGCAATGTTACCTCACCTCTTGCTTCTTTTAAACTCGCCTCTATTATTATTTGTTGGTGCAGAAAACAATGCAATTTTATGAATGTGTAAAAAGTAATTTTATGTTTTGATTTAATGAGGCCAGCAAACAGAGCACGGATTCGTTTGATAGCTCAGAACCTGAGTATCACTGAAAAAAGAGACATGTCGAAGCTTTTTGTCTTACACTCATCAGGACATTCCCAAAAATACCAAATGTAAAGAGCGCAACAATCTATACTTCAGGAGGAGAGTGCTGGCAAGAAAGTGATTGGCAAGTAGCCTCTGATTGGTAGAAGCATTGCCATGGAGAATGCACCAGTTAACTGATGACTGATGACTAACAATTAACTGCCAAGATAAAAACAAAAAACTGCGGATTCTGGAAATCCAAAACAAAAGCAGAATTACCTGGAAAAACTCAGCAGGTCTGGCAGCATCGGCGAAGAAGAAAAGAGTTGACGTTTCGAGTCCTCATGACCCTTCAATGAACTGAGTGAAATTAGGAGAGGGGTGAAATATAAGCTAATATTTCACCCCTCTCCTAATTTCACTCAGTTCTGTTGAAGGGTGATGAGGACTCGAAACGTCAACTCTTTTCTTCTCCGCCGATGCTGCCAGACCTGCTGAGTTTTTCCCGGTAATTCTGATTTAATTAACTGCCAAGCTTTGTTTAAATTCAAGCCTGGCAGCTAGACTCTGGTCAAGGCATTGCCCCAGAGAATGGATGTTGCCTATTTTGTTCAATTGAAACAGGCGCAAACATGTTCTTTCTGTCTGCAAAGGACCTGGCCCCGTGTATTAATATATGTAGCTTCTAGCATGTGTAAGTGAGCCACACTGCGAGCCCAACTGATAACCTTAAATTGGTTGCCAGCATAATTCTTAGAACACTGAGGATTATTCAGCAAATGCTGTCCAATCGCGGAATCGCATCTAATTCTGGACACTGCATTTTGAATTGCACAAGCACAGGCTGGTTGGGTACGGTTGGTCACTTGCCCATAGCAGACAGCTGATGTTTGATACGATCCGCTAGTCTTTGGGACATATATGGCCTACATACCTAGCATCAGACTGGCACTGAAACTCATATATTTTATTCTAATTCCTGTGTAACTATGTTATTGACCACCACCATCCCCTCCCAGTGGACCCCAAACTGCCACCCCCCGACCACCTGACACCCCCCCCAAACTACCCACAACCCTGACTACTCTCCCAACCCCCCTGACTATCCTCCACTCCCCCACCAATACACTCCCTGACCACCAGCTACATCCCTAACCCCCCGACTAATGCCCACCCCCAATTATGCCCTTGTACCCCTTCCCAAATAACCCCCAAACCCTGCCTATGCTCCTGACGCCTGAATACCACCAACCCCCTGACTTCACTCTTGGCCTCCCAGCTACCCTTCTCCCCCCCCACTCCAACTACCCCACCCCCAACCCTGACCACCCACCACCTGAGCCCCAACCCCTCGACCACCCAACACCACCCTCCCCCTGACCAGCTGACCCCACCCAACTGCCAACCAAGCGACCCAACCTAACAGCTCACCTCCCTACCCTCCCCCAAACTATCTGACTCCCACAGCCCCCCCCCCAAGTGCCCTACCCCCTCACCCACTTATCTTACATACTTTTTCCCTGGCTTCCCAAAGTAGCTGGTATTCCAACAGTGATTGTCACTTGCCAGAGGTTTGTGGCCCATTACTGTAGACACCTCTACAACCTCATTTCTTTCAAATTAAATTTAGTTTTAATCATTTGTGATAATATATGATGTTTCCCAACTTTGACATGCAGTTGAACATAATTTGCATGCCTGGTTTAAAGATATTTCTGGATAATGATAACTGATTCACTGTCGAAATCAGGCTTTGTCTTTGTAATCTAGAGAGATTTACTTGGATGTATGTCGCAAGATTTTGAACTGAAGCTGGTTTTACAATTAATTGTTTGGAATGACACCGAGGTTAATGAATGCTGGAAGGTAACTGTCAGACAAATTACTTCTGGACATTTTAAAATTTATTCCCGAGTGCAGGGTCCAATGAGGACAGACTGTTTTCACTGAGATGATGTTTAATTATCTGGATTAAATTAATACTGCAGCACAAAATGAATGACGTCTCCATGTGAAATGACTGGATGAAGCAATGGTAAGAATTCTTCTTTTCTGTAGTTTCTGGGGCAGAGGGAGGTAATCTGCTTACAGTCCGTCATAGAAACATCAGCCCAGATCTTCCTGTCTCTGGATCGTTGGTGACCAGACTTAGGATGACAGGTGTTGACGTTTCGAGTCCTCATGACCCTTCGACAGAACTTGAGTTCGAGTCCAAGAAAGAGGTGAAATATAAGCTGGTTTAAGGTGTGTGTGTCGGGGGCGGAGAGAGAGAGAGAAGTGGAGGGGGTGTGTGGTTGTAGGGACAAACAAGCAGTGATAGAAGCAGATCATCAAAAGATGTCAACAACAATAGAACAAAAGAACACACAGGTGTTAAAGTTGGTGATATTATCTAAACGAATGTGCTAATTAAGAATGGATGGTAGGGCACTCAAGGTATAGCTCTAGTGGGGGTGGGGAGAGCATGAAATATTTTAAAATATTTAAAAATAATGGAAATAGGTGGGAAAAGAAAAATCTATATAATTTATTGGAAAAAAAAGGAAGGGGGAAACAGAAAGGGGGTGGGGATGGGGATGACTGCCACTGCTCTTCAAGAAATGCCTACCTCCTTGAAGAAGTTCTGTTCCTTTCTGCGACAAGATTTCCGTTCCTCTCTTTTGCCTTGCTCACCTTCATTGCTTTCCACTTCCCTCCTGGTGTTTGACAAGGTGTTTACTAAAACCCGCTTTCACAGCCATATCTTCTTTCTCAGTGACTGTCTCCGTCTCCGACTTACCCCACGTGGATTTCAACTGAAATTCCACCCCTCATGTTTCGAACCCACCCAGGATTACAGGTATCTCCGGGACATAAAATGTTTCTCGGACTGCTGTTCCCGTCACATTCTGAGATCCACACTCAGTGACATGCGCCGCCATATGAACACACTCGACCTCTCCCTCCAGCAGCATCGCCGTACCCTTTTTCAAAGCTGCGCGTGCCCCCAGTTTCATTTTATCCTTCGGCTCATCCGACGCCTCAACAAGAAACTTTTTCTCTTTCTCTCAAGTGCTAAGGAACGCAAGCTCCAACAACTCATCGACACCAACACCCATCTAGGACCCTCCACCCCTGCCTGTCCCTCCGTCCCCACCCTTTCTTCCAATCCCAGCCCCAGCCGTGTATTCACTATACCCCCTGACCTTCCCCTCTCCGATGCTGAACGTTCAGTGCTCAGCAAAGGACTTAGTTTCATACCCTTACGCCCTCACCTCAATGAACTTCGGGCTCGGCACGATGCTGAACTCTTCTTCTGCCGTCTTCGTCTCCGGGCTCACTTCTTTGGGCAGGAGTCCTCTTCCAGTTCAACGGATCCTTTTACCCACCTCCGATATTCTACCTCCACCTGGGCCCCTCCCTCTGGATTCTTACCTTCTCTTGATCTTTTCATTGAGAACTGTCGGCGCGACATTAGTCGTCTCAATTTCTCTGCTCCTCTCACCCATTCTAACCTGTCTCTCTCTGAACTTACTGCACTCCATTCTCTCAGGTCCAACCCTGATATTGTCATCAAACCCGCTGACAAGGGTGGTGCTGTTGTTGTCTGGTGCACTGACCTCTACCTCGCGGAGGCTGAGTGTCAACTCGCAGACACTTCCTCCTACCTCTCCCGGGACCATGACCCCACCATTGAACATCAAGCCATTGTTTCCAGGACTGTCACTGACCTCATCTCCTCTGGAGATCTTCCTCCCACAGCTTCCAACCTGATAGTTGCCCAACCTCGGACGGTCTGCTTCTATCTCCTACCCAAAATCCACAAACAGAACTGCCCCGGTAGACCGATCGTCTCAGCTTGCTCCTGTCCCACAGAACTCATTTCTCGTTATCTTGACTCCCTTCTCTCTCCCCTTGTCCAGTCCCTTCCCACCTACATCCGTGATTCCTCTGACACCTTACGTCACATCAACAATTTCCAGTTCCCTGGCCCCAACCGCTTCCTCTTCACCATGGACGTCCAATCCCTCTACACCTCCATCTCCCACCAGGATGGTCTGAGGGCCCTTAGCTTCTTCCTCAAACAGAGGCCCAAACAATCCCCATCCACCACTACTCTCCTCCGTCTGGCTGAACTTGTTCTCACACTGAACAATTTCTCCTTCAACTCCTCTCACTTCCTCCAAATAAAAATGTAGCTATGGGTACCCGCATGGGCCCCAGCTATGCCTGTCTCTTTATGGGGTATGTGGAACATTCCTTGTTCCAGTCCTACTGCGGCCCCCTTCCACAACTCTTTCTCCGGTACATCGATGATTACTTCGGTGCTGCTTCATGCTCTCGTTGGGACTTGGAAAAATTTATTAATTTTGCTTCCAATCTCCACCCCTCCATCATTTTCACATGGTCCCTCTCTGACACTTCCCTTCCCTACCTTGACCTCTCTGTCTCAATCTCTGGTGATAGACTGTCCACCAATATCCATTACAAACCCACCGACTCCCACAGCTACCTCGACTACAGCTCCTCACACCCCACTTCCTGTAAGGACTCCGTCCCATTCTCTCAGTTCCTTCGCCTCTGTCGCATCTGTTCCAATGATGCCACCTTCAAAAACAGTTCCTCTGACATGTCCTCCCTCTTCCTTAACCAAGGTTTTCCACCCACGGTCGTTGACAGGGCCCTCAACCGTGTCCGGCCCATCTCCCGCGCATCCGCCCTCACGCCTTCTCCTCCATCCCAGAAACATGATAGGGTCCCCCTTGTCCTCACTTATCACCCCACCAGCCTCCGCATTCAAAGGATCATCCTCCGCCATTTCCGCCAACTCCAGCATGATGCCACCACCAAACACATCTTCCCTTCACTCCCCCGGCGGCATTCCGTGGGATCGCTCCCTCTGGGACACCCTGGTCCACTCCTCCATCACCCCCTACTCCTCAACCCCCTCCTATGGCACCACCCCATGCCCACGCAAAAGATGCAACACCTGCCCCTTCCCTGCCTCTCTCCTCACCGTCCAAGGGCCCAAACACTCCTTTCAAGTGAAGCAGCATTTCACTTGCATTTCCCCCAACTTAGTCTACTGCATTCGTTGCTCCCAATGTGGTCTCCTCTACATTGGAGAGAACAAACGTAAACTGGGCGACCGCTTTGCAGAACACCTGCGGTCTGTCCGCAAGAATGACCCAAACCTCCCTGTCGCTTGCCATTTTAACACTCCACCCTGCTCTCTTGCCCACATGTCTGTCCTTGGCTTGCTGCATTGTTCCAGTGAAGCCCAACGCAAACTGGAGGAATGACACCTCATCTTCCGACTAGGGACTTTACAGCCTTCCGGACTGAATATTGAATTCAACAACTTTAGGTCGTGAGCTCCCTCCTCCATCCCCACCCTCTTTCTGTTTCCCCCTTCCTTTTTTTCCCAATAAATTATATAGATTTTTCTTTTCCCACCTATTTCAATTATTTTTAAATATTTTAAAAATATTTTATGCTCTCCCCACCCCCACTAGAGCTATACCTTGAGTACCTTCCCATCCATTCTTAATTAGCACATTCGTTTAGATAATATCACCAACTTTAACACCTATGTGTTCTTTTGTTCTATTGTTGTTGACATCTTTTGATGATCTGCTTCTATCACTGCTTGTTTGTCCCTACAACCACACCCCCCCTCCACTTCTCTCTCTCTCTCTCTCTCTATCTCTCCGCCACCCCCCCCCGACACACCTTAAACCAGCTTATATTTCAACTCTTTCTTGGACTCGAACTCAAGTTCTGTCGAAGGGTCATGAGGACTCGAAACGTCAACTCTTTTCTTCTCCGCCGATGCTGCCAGACCTGCTGAGTTTTTCCAGGTAATTCTGTTTTTGTTTTGGATTTCCAGCATCCGCAGTTTTTTTGTTTTTATTAGGATGACAGGTGCCTGTCAGGGCCTCATGGAAGTCCCAATATACTGACTCCGTGGGAACTTCTGATGGGCAATTCTCCTACTTCCAGGACCCTCTGGAAAAAGTCTCTAATTCTGAGTTAGAGTCGGAGATTTCAGATGGTTCTTACTCACTTGCCTGTACAGTTACCCAAGAAATGTAAGACAGAAAAATCCTAGTCTAACTCCTTGGTAACTACACAACTGACCCCCACCCGCCCACAATCACACACAGTGACCCCTCCCAACTCCCCCTCGACCCTCTGACTACCTGCTCGTCACCCCTGGTGACCAACCTGCTACCCCACCCATTTACCTCACCCCCGTACCCACTTACACACCTACCCATTCCCCCATTCACTCACCACTTCGTACACCCCTTCGTACACCCATTCACTCACCCATTCACTCACCCATTCACTCACCCTTTCACTCACCCATTCACTCACCCTTTCACTCACCCATTCACTCACCCATTCACTCACCCATTCACTCACCCATTCACTCACCCATTCACTCACCCATTCATTTGTTCACCCATTCAGTCACCCATTCACTCACTGATTGACTCGCCTGTTCATACACCCATTCACTCACACAGTGAGAAGTTTGGGGACCTTTAAACACAGTGGAATAAGGCAGCTAGTGCTGTAAAAATTGGTGTGGTCTCTGCACAGGTTCTCTTAGCTGCTCTCTCCACGATTTCCCACACAGAGAGCTCTGCTGGTTCCTCCATCAGCAGTTTGGTCAGAAAATCATATAGAGATAAGTGGGTAGTTTTATGTCTGATCAGTGTCAGTCACAGTGGTTCCGACTCTGACTGGAAGATTTAAGCCTGGATCTTGGATATCATTAAAACTATCGGAACATATACCTCAGAAATACATTCGCACCCTTCGAGGATGCAGCTGTGACTGTCCTGCTGTGCACAAAATGGCTGCCACATTTCCTACATTACCAGTGACTACAATTCAAAAAGGACTTCATTGCTGTAAAGCGTTTTGAGACATCCAGTGGCTATGAAAAGCGCAATATAAATGCAAGTCTTTCTTTTCATTGATAAATTCACCACACCCCGAATAACACATCTTGCACAAGACAAGGCTGAAGCATCCATAACAATCTTCAGCCAGAGATGCCAAGTGGATGATCCATCTCGGCCTCCTCCGGAGGTCCCCAGCATCACAGATGCTGTCTTCAGCCAATTCCATTCACTCCACGCGACATAAAGAATAAAACAGAAAATGCTGGAAAAGCTCAGCAGATCTGGCAGCATCTGTGGAGAGAGGAACAGAGTTAAAGTTTTGAGTCTGTATGACTCTTATTCACATATCAACAAACGGCTGAAGTCACTGGATACTACAAAGGCTATCGGCCCTATCAATGTTCGAGCAATAGTACTGAAGACTTGTGCTCCAGAATTTGCTGCGCCCCTAGCCAAGCTGTTCCAGTACAGGTACAACACTGGCATCTACCCAGCTATGTGGAAAATTGCCCAGGTATGTCCTGTATACAAAAAGCAGGACAAATCCAACCCAGCCAATTACCTCCCCATCAGTCTACTCTCCATCATCAGTAAAATGATGGAAGTGCTATCAATCGGCACTTACTCAGAAACAATCAGCTCACTGGTACTCAGTTTCAGTTCCACCAGGTCCACTCAGCTCCTGACCTCATTACAGCCTTATTTCAAACATGGACAAAAGAGCTGAACTCAAGAGGTGAGGTGAGAGTGACTGCCCTTGACATCAAGGCAGCATTTGGCCAAGTGTGACATCAAGTTCATCAGTTGACCTCTGTGATTCTGTTCAGTAGCCAATCCCCACATATTTAAACAAACAAGTAAAAGTTCGGATCTCTCAAGCTGGTTTCCACCCTGGGATCAGATTTGTCCAGGGGTAACCTCAGCTGGAGATTGTAACAGCTGATGTCAAGTGCAATTTTGCAGATTACAAAATGTCTTATAAACACATGCTCACCCAAGCACATTTTTAATCCTTCATATCTCACATAGACAGCTTCATGTCCAATAAACAGGTGTTACAATGGGCCACCTCATCAGTCAGATCAGTAGGTTCAGGCACAACAGTGCATTCTGTGAAAAGAATATTCCCAGCAATAACTAAATCAGTGAAAGAGATTGGCACACTGTATATGTTGGGAACTTTCGTACGTTGTTAAAAAAACAAAATAATAAAATGTAACTATATAATCTGTTTAGAAATGTTATCGCCTTGAATTAAATACTATGCAAAATCTCCTTTGGGGAGCAATTCAGTTGTGCTGTTTCTGGACGACACATTAAAATATTAGTTTCTTTCTTTTTCTGACTAAAAATATAATTTTAAAGAAAAAAAATCACCTTAAATTTCTGTTATTCCAATTACTTACCATGGGATGGTTTACATCTACTGTAAAAGAAAATACATTTTGTACTTAAATTTGAGGTTGGGCCGAAGCAGGTCTAATACATTGTTCGGAAATTCTTTGAACAGTAACTTTCTCAAATCTAATCTGAGCTGGGCAAATTCAGAAAGATTTTATGGGCATATTTACGCATTTAACATGCCATAGAATCAATATAAAAGTGTGCAGCAAAGAGTGAGCCATTCAGCCCATCATGTCTCTGCCAGTTCTTTGAAAGAGCTACCCTATTAGTCCCACTCAAGCATTCTTTCCCTGCAACCCTGCACTGCGCAAAGTAAATGCACCTCGAGGATCATTGATCTAGTGTTACCCTTTTAGTAAACATTGCTCCACTTTGTGTTTTGGTGAAATCTGTAACACAGATTATTTCACCTAAGGTTATTTTTCTTCCCCATCACCCACCCTGCCCCCACCTCACCAACCCCACCCAACATTTCTTCATTGAATGTGAGAATATTTAATAAATACACAGGGAAGTGAAATTACAAATAGTGTATATAAACAAAGGAAACAGCATGGACCCAACCCTAGTCTCATATTTTTCAGTCTTCCTTAGACTCTGGTGGTGGTGCCAGAGAACTGGAAAATTGCAAATGTTATACCATTATTCAAAAAAGGGTGTGAGGATAAGCCCAGCAACTACAGGCCAGTCAGTGTAACTTTGGTGGTGGGGAAACTTCTAGAAACAATAATTAGGGTCAAAATTAATGAGTCACATGGACAAATGTGGGCTAATTAAGGAAAGCCAGCATGGATTTCTTAAGGGAAAATCAGGTTTAACTAACTTGCTGGAGATTTTTGCAAAGGTAACAGAGAAGGTTAATGAGGGAAATGCTGTGGATGTAGTGTACATGGACTTCCAAAAGGCATTCGAAACAGTGCCGCACAACAGACTTGTGAGAAAAGTTAGAGTTCATTGAATAGAGTTCATTCAATGGCGTAGTGGTACTGTCACTGGACTGGTAACCCAGGGACCCACGGTCATGCTCTAGGGACCCAGATTAAACCCAATTAAAAATCTGAAATTAAAAAGTCTGATAATGACCATGAAACCATTGCTGATTGTTGTAAAAACCCATCTAGCTCACTAATGCCCTTAGGGAAGGAAATCTGCTCTCCTTACCTGGTGTGGCCCATATGTGACTCCAGACCCACAGCAATGTGGTTGACTCTTAAATGCCCTCTGAACAAGGGCAATTAGGGATGGGCAATAAATGCTGGCCTAGCCAGTGATACCCACATCACATGAACGAATAAAAATAAATAAAAGGGACTGTGGCAAAGTGGATGCAAAAGTGGCTGAGTGACAGGAAATGGGAATAATGGTTAACAGGTGTTTCTTGTGCTGAAGGAGGATTTGTAGTGATCCCAGGGAGTCAGCATTGGGGCCTTTGCTTTCCCTGATATATATAAATGATCTAGATCTTGATGTGCAGGGGACAATTTCTAGGTTTGCAGATGATACAAAACTTGGAAGCATTGTAAACTGTGAGGAGGACAGTGCAGAACTTCAAAAGGACAGACCAGTTGGTGGAGTGGGCAGGTAGGTGGCAGATGGAGTTCAATGTGGAGAAATGTGAAGTGATTCATTTTGGTAGGAAGAACGTGGAGAGATAATATAACATATAGGGTATGACTCTAAAGAGGATGCAGGAGCAGAGAGATAAAAACAAAAAAACTGCGGATGCTGGAAATCCAAAACAAAAACAGAATTACCTGGAAAAACTCAGCAGGTCTGGCAGCATCGGCGGAGAAGAAAAGGGACTCGAACTCAAGTTCTGTCGAAGGGTCATGAGGACTCGAAACGTCAACTCTTTTCTTCTCCGCCGATGCTGCCAGACCTGCTGAGTTTTTCCAGGTAATTCTGTTTTTGTTTTGTGCAGGAGCAGAGAGGCCTGGGTATATGTCATAAATCATTGAAGTTGGCAGGACAGGTGGGGAGATCGATTAATAAAGCATAGAGTATCTTGAGCTTTACTAATAGGGGCATAGAGTACAAGAGCAAGGAGGTCATGTTGAACTTACATAAGTCACTAGTTCGGCCTCATTGTGAGTATTGTGGCCAGTTCTGAGCAGTGCAATTTCGGAAGGATGTGAAGACATTGGAGAGAGAGCAGAAAAGATTCACAAGGCTGGTTCCAGGGATGAGGAACTTCAGTTATGAAGGTAGATTGGAGAAGTTAGGACTATTTTTGTTGGAGAAAAGAAGTCTGAGTGGAGATTTGATACAGGTATTCAAAATCATGAGGGGTCTGGACAGAGTAGATAGGGAGAAACCATCCCCACTCATGAAAGGATCAAGAATGAGAGGACACAGATTTAAAGTAATTGGTAAATGAAGCAAAAGTGATATAAGAAAAATAAACTTTTTCACACAGCAAGTGGTTAAGGTGTGGAATGCACGAGAGTGCGGTGGACGCTGGTTCAGCTGAGGCATTCAAAATGGAATTGGACTGTTATTTGAAACAGAACAATGAACAAAGTTATGGGGAGAAGGTAGGAGACTGACACCAAGCTCATTCGGAGAACAGGGGCAAACATTAAGATAAAAACAAAAATAACGGCCTCCTCCCTGCGCTGCACCAACCCTGTGATGCGATACATTTACACACACATCACTTTCTTATCAATCTGTCTGCAAAACATGGATGATGTGAACCAGCAACTCTTCAACCCCATCACCTCTTCGAATTTCTTCCAGAATTCTAGATGAGCAGAATGACAGACACTTACAATTTCCATCGGGGAAGGAGACAAATACTCAGCAGTTACTGGTCATATGTTGTTAGATTTTCCTGAGTACAGGTTTCCGAACAGTAGAAAGTAACAGCTGTTACACATGACAAAGGAAGCATTCTCAGCAGCTGCAGTGAATGCACTGTGAGGTTTTCACTCACAGCAACAACTCAATTGACCAGAGAACTCCTGTCCAATTATATATTGGGATCTCAGCATGCTCAAAGTGTATTAAAACATCAATATTACACAGCCTCTGCATTCTGGCAGCTGGGAACCCAGTATTCAGCCGATTTTTAAACAGTGATAAAAACAAAAATAAAAACAAAAAACTGCGGATGCTGGAAATCCAAAACAAAAACAGAATTACCTGGAAAAACTCAGCAGGTCTGGCAGCAGCGGCGGAGAAGAAAAGAGTTGATGTTTTGAGTCCTCATGACCCTTCAACAGAACTAGGGTCATGAGGACTCGAAATGTCAACTCTTTTCTTCTCCGCCGATGCTGCCAGACCTGCTGAGTTTTTCCAGGTAATTTGATTTTTAAACAGTGTTGTTTTCAGGAAATATGCACAGTACTTCTTTTTCTCTCCACACTTCCTCTGAGGATTAAGTGAATCACAAACGTGCCCAATGTTTCCCCACAAACTCCATTCTCCAGCCACTGTTCCTGACCTCTGATGACGAAAGGCCGGACAGGTCAGGCTGGTATCATTGGAGTTTAGAAGAGTAAGAGGTGACTTGATCGAAACATTTCGGATCCTAAGGGGTCTTGACAGGGTGGATGTGGAAAGGATATTTCTGTCTTTGGGAGAATCTAGAACTAGGGGGTCACTGTTTAAAAATAAGGGGTCGTTCTTTAGGATGATGAGTGAAATGTTTTCTTTCTGAGAGTCGTGAGTCTTTGGAACTCTCTTCCTCAAACGGCAGCGGAAGCAGAGTCTTTGAATATTTCTAAGGCAGAGCTAGATAGATTCTTGAAAAACGAGGGGGTGAAAGGTTATCTGGGGTAGGTGGGAGGTTACAGTCAGATCAGCCATGATCTTATTAAATGATGGACCAGGGTAGAGGGGCCGAGTAGCCTCTTCCTGTTCTAACTCCATATGTTCATAGGTTTGTAAGACTTTGATGTCCTTTTTGACCCTAAGCTTTCCACTCCATACCCTCTGCATCCCAAGGTCACCTCCTGCTTGCTCTGTAACATTGCCCATCTCTGCTCCTGCCTAAGGTCACCTGCTGCTGAAATCCTCATCTATGCTTGTTACATTTAGACTCAACAATTGCAATGTTGCTTTGGCTGGCCTCCTACCCTGCACCCTTGGGCTCATCCATAATCCTGCTGCTCATATTCAAATTTGTACCAAGCCCCATTCAACCATCAAACCTTTTTGTTCATTCTTTCATGGAGTGTGAGCATCATTGGCAAGGCTGCTCATTCCAGATTAAGAAAGGTGCTCGCTCAGCTACATTGACTCCTGATCTGGCAATTCCCCAGTTTAAAATTATCATCCTTGTTTTCAATGTACAGCACCCCACCACTCACCCGCACTCATTCTCTGTAACCTGTACAACCTCACCTCCCAGCCCTGATCTGTGTAACCTCTATAACCTCACTCCTCCCCTTCTCTGTAACTTCTTCCAGCTTTAAAACCCTCTGAGATCTCTAGCGCTCCAATTTTCTTCACTCGACCAGTGGCAGCCCCACCTCCAGTTATCTGGGCCCGGAGCTCCGGAATTTCCTCATTAAACGCTCTGGCTCTCTCCTCTTTGGACCTCTCCTTAAAATGTAACACTTTGGCCAACTTTTTGGTCACTTGTCCTAACATCTCCCACAAAGCTCAGTCTCAAACCTTGTTTGATAATCGGTTCTATGAAGCACCTACGTTACATTAATGATATTAACTGTGTTATATGAATGCAAGTTATTGTTATCGTTGCCCTATGTTTAACCAACAGGAAACATTACTACCTGCAGTGGGAAGATGCAACTTCCCACACAAACAGATCAGATCTAGGCTCTGCAGTCCTGCCACATCCAGTTGTGAATGGTGGTGGACAATTAAACAACTCACTGGAGGAGGAGGCTCCACAAATATCCCCATCCTCAGTGATGGGGGAGCCCAGCACAGCAGTGTGAAAGACTGAAGGCTGAACAATTGCAACTATCTTCTGTTGTTCCAATACAGCCACAACACTGGCATCTACCCAGCTATGTGGTGCCAATGATGTGAGTTCAGTCCTTGTGGTAGTTCATTGAGACCTGCCTCCTATGCTTGCAGAGTGGTGGATAACCAATTGTCTCCTTTTAATGGAGAGAGCTATCTATAATCCTTTGTGGACTATGGCTAATGATCATATCTTATCTCCACCCAAACTGATTCTACATTTTGATCGCCTGAACCAAGATCATTTCTCCCTATTGTATTGATTTCATTATTTATTGACTGAGCTACCCCACCTCCTTTTCCTTTCTTCCTGTTCTTCTGAAATGTCAAGGATCCTTGAATATTCAGGACCCAGCCATGGAAATTTTGCAACCATGGGCTGGATTTTTGCAGAGCCATAAGGACTCTGGAGCCATTTAAAATGGTACTGAGAATCTGATTCTGAGATTCCTACCCTTATTCCCAGCACCCCCAATTTTCACTGGCATGGGATAAGGTTGTAGCTAGTGAGTCCGCACCTTACACTCTTGACCTGCCAGCTCCATTGTGGAGATAGACATCTCCTAGACCCTGCAACTTTCCTGGAGTCAGGACAGCTTCCCTATGACTCTTGGTTCATGGTTCCCCAGCAGAATTGTGAACTATAGTCTGGATTTAGGAAGCTTTTGAAAGGTAACTTCTAAAGATCTTATCCATGCCCACATGTCCCCTCCGTGCCAACTCATTACAAAGCCACGCCCCACTCTAATTGCCCCATATGAAAACTCAATGCCACCTCATGACCCACTCACCCCTAATGGCCCGTCTTACCCTCTATTCCAACTCATGGTCCTTACAGACCCAATATTCATCCAGATTGCACTCTGTACTGAACCATATTAACCCGACAGTAACAACAGCATGTGAGAAACAGCTTCAAAAACCACCCATTCATAACTTTTGAAAAAAAGCTGTTGTTGCTACAACCTTAGAAAAGTGTCAATCAACCAGACCAATAAAGTATCAATAACAGAAGATTTAAACATTTGACACATCTTTATTGTGTGCAAATAAACATTGAACCAATGACAAAAGAGATCAGAGAAAAAGTAGCTTATTATAGCATCATATATCTATCAACCTAGTAAAGTCTGTACTTCTCTCCAGCTGTGGAAACCCTTTTAATCCTTAGTTTATCCTTAGAGTCAATCCTTTGATGAAAGTCTGGGCTCACAGCCAAGTTTCATTATACATGCTTGAATCATGGTGAACCTCTAGCTCATCACATTAACCACCTGTGCTTTTGCACCAGTTTCCCCTATAATATTTCTAAGCCTGTAGCATAACATTCCATAGTGGTATTCAGAGCAAATGGTGATGGCTGCAATTGATGGGGTTTTATTGCACTGCCAACAAGAGTATCACTCCTGGTATACTGGAGTGAGGTCTACCTTGGTTATATGGAAAAACAACTTAAATAAATTTTATCCTTTGTGTGGTTATGGGAACTGTTTTTTCATATGCTGTGGGGCAGCTTAACATGTCATTTGAATGATGATGTGTTCTGGAACCAGCAATTCCCAGTATCTGTAGATTTGCATACTGATGAGGTATCTCTGCAGAAAGATTGTTATAATTGCATATCTATTTAATTTCTTATAGCAAATATATGTAAATTTCTTTTAGCATGGAAGTCTGGGATAGGAATAATGCAAAGGGAAAAGAGGGGCGAGAGTTCCTGGAATGGGTTCAAGATTATGTTCTGTAGCAGTGTGTTTCATAAGGTTTAGGTTGGCCATAGAAAAGGGTCAAGGAACAGTCCAGAGTAGGAATAATTAATTGGGGGAAAGCCAACTTCAATGGGATGGGAATGCATCTGAGTCGTGTGATCTGGAATCAAATGATAGAAGAAAAGATGGTGGCTGAACAATGGGTCACCTTCAAAGGAAAAATATTGCAGACAATGTCAAGGTATATTCCATTGAAGTGGAAAAGTAGGACAAATAAACCCAGAGTGCCCTGGATGACCAGGAAGATAGAGGTAAAGATGAAAAGGAAGAAGTGCACGTACGACAGATGTCAGGTAGAAAATACAATGGAGAGTCAGGCTGAATATAGAAGGACCAGAGGGGAAGTGAAGAAACCAATAAGAAAAGCAAGGAGAGAGCATGATTATTTAAATAGAAAAAACATGCAGGGTTACGGGGAAAAGCAGGAGATTGGCACCAAATTAAAATGCTCAGAGAGCTGGTGCAGACACGATGGGCTGAATGGCCTCCTTCTACACCGTAACAATTCTGTGATTCTGTGATATGAAAAGAGACTGGCAGTGAACATAAAAGGGAATCCCAAGATCTTCTATAAGCATTTACATAATAAAACTGTGGAAAAAGAAAGAGTAGGGCTGATTAGGGATCAAAAAGGGGACTTGCATGTGGAGGCTGAAGAAATTGCGGAGGTATTAAACGAGTACTTTGCATCTGTCCTTACAAGTAGTAGGGAAACTCTTGGAACTATAATAAGGAGCAAAATCAATAATCACTCAGGCAAGTGCAGAATAATTAAAGAAAGCCAGCATGGATTCAATAAGGAAAAATCATGTTTAACTAATTTGCTGGAGTTTTTTGGAGTAGGTAACAGAGAAGGTTGATAAGGGAAATGCTGTTGATGTGGTATATATGGATTTTCAAAAGGCATTTGATACAGTGCCACACAACAGACTTGTGAGTAAAATTCTAGGTCATGGAATAAAAAGGAAAGTATCACTTGGTTAAGAAATTGACTGAGTGACAGGAAACAGAGAGTAGCAATAATGGTTGTTTTCCAGATTGGAGGAAGGTTTGTAGTGGAGTTCCCCAGGGGTCAGTTTTGGAACCCTTGCTCTTCCTGATATATATTAATAACCTAGACTGTGGTGAGCGGGGCATGATTTCAAAATTTACAGATAATACAAAGATTGGAAAGGTTGTCAACTGTGATGAGGATAGTCTTGAACTTCATAGACATGTTGATGGATTGGGCGGACAAGTGGCAGATGAAGTTCAATGCAGAGAAGTGTGAAGTGATTAATTTTGATAGGAAGAATATGGAGAGACAGTCTAAACTAAAGGGAGAAACTCTAAAGGAGATGCAGGAACACGGGGACCTTGGTGTTTATGTACAGAAGCCATTGTAGATGACGGGCATGTTGAGAGAGCAGTTAATAAAGCATATAGTACTTTAGGCTTTATTAATAGGGACATTGAGTATAAGAGTGAGGAAGACATGTTGAACTAATTAGACCCTAGTTGGGCCTCATCTGGAGTACTGCGTCCAGTTCTCGGCACCATACTTGAGGAAGGCTTTGGAGAGTGTCAGGAAGGTATAATAATTATCATAATATCATTGGAATTTGTTGTAAACTAGAGTAATAATGGGGCCTGTGTCTATGGGTCTATGCATGTTTGTGTGTGCATGTGACTTAATTGAATTAAAGGCGGCTGGTCTGAAGGCTATGATGTAATATTAGATAAGCTAAGTTTGAAATGTTAAATAGGTAAACATAGGAGTCAAGGGAATATTTGCATTTTTAAATAAACCAGGCTAGATTGATTTCAAAAAAGGGAGTGAAATATTACACCTAGCCAGGGGAAGTTAAGAAGCAGTGTGTTTATTTTTCCCAAAGATTACTGGTAAAATTGGTCCTATGAGAGATTTTATTATTAGAAAGGTAAAGTCCAAAGACATGTGTGAAACAATGGGAATTTGCATTCAAATGGGAAAATATGTGACAGGTCAGTAGGCCCACAGCCCCCGCTCGCCAACTCGTAAAATTCTGCCCCATGTGTGCACTTAAAATCATTTCTGCCAAAAGTAAAAGTTTAATTTAGTTTTGTAAAAACCTATAAGACTCGGTGATCTTATTACTACTGAATTCAAGGCACACATCTCGAAATTCATACAATTGCAATTGTGCTGGTTGTTTCAGGTTTCCCTTTGGGGATTTGAGCAGCTCAGCATTTACCATTGGCTGTGCTGTAACAAAAGAGTACAGAGGAGATTCACCAGAATAATTCCAGGGATGAAGAACTGTCACTACAAGGATAGATTGGAGAGGAAGGGGCTGCTTTCCTTGGAGAAAAGAAGGCTGAGAGGAGACTTGATAGAGGTATTCAAGATCCTGAAGGGCATAGACAGGGTAAATAGTGGGAAACTGTTTCCACTCAAGAAAACATCAAGAACTAGGGGGCACATATTCAAAATAATTGGCAAAAGGAGTAAAAGTGATGTGAAGATTTTTTTTGTTTCACCCAGAGGATGGTTAGAGTTCGGAACGAACTTCCTGAGTGGGTGGTGGAGGCAGGTTCAGTCGAGGTATTCAAAAGGGAATTAGATTGCTATCTGAAAAGAGAAAATGTGCAAGGTTATGGGGATAAGGCCAGTACAGACTCAATGAGCCAAATGGCCTCCTTCTGCACTGTAAAGATTCTGTGACCATCTAGGACAAAGCAGCCCACTTGATCCGCACCTAATCCACCAACTTAAACATTCACTCCCTCCACCACTGACGCACAGTAGCAGCAGTGTGTACCATCTATAAGATGCACTGTAGGAACTCACCAAGCCTCCTTAGGCAGCAACTCCCAAACACACGACCCCTACCATCTAGAAGGACAAGGGCAGCAGATAGATGGGAACACCACCACCTGGAAGTTCCCCTCCAAGTCACTCACCATCCTGACTTGGAAATATATCACCGTTCCTTCACTGTTGCTGGGTCAAAATCCTGGAACTCCCTCCCTAACAGCACTGTGGGTGTACCTACACCACATGGACTGCAGCTCACCACCACCTTCTCAAGGGCAAATAGGGATGGGCAATAAATGCTGGTCTAGCCAGCGAAGCCCACATCCCATGGATGAATAAAAAAAACAGGCCTCAACTGGAGTTTATTATCCAGTTCGGGGCAGCACAGTTTCTAGGAAGGATATGAATACATTAGAGGAAGTAGGGAAGATTCGGAACAATGGGATGAGGCACTTCAGTTACGCAAATAGATTGGAGAAGTTGGGCTGTTCTCCTTGGAGAAGAGGAGATTAGGGGGAGATTTAATACAGCTATTCAATAGGGGTCTGGTCAGATAGGGAAAAACTGTTCTCATTGGTGGAAAGATCGAGAACCAGAGGGCACAGGTTTAAGGTAATTGGCAAAAGAAGCAACAGCAACATGAGGAGAAACTTTTTCACAGAGGATCGGATCTGGAACTCACTGTCTGAGAGTGTGGTGGAGACAGGGTCAATCGAGTGGTTAGGATGTGGAATGCACTGTCTGAGAGCGTGGTGGAGACAGGGTCAATCAACTGCTTAGGATCTGGAACGCACAGTCTGAGTGTGTGGTGGAGACAGAGTCAATCGAGTGGTTAGGATCTGAAATGCACTGTCTGAGAGTGTGGTTGAGACAGGGTCAATCGAGTGGTTAGTATTGGAATGCACTGCCGGAGAGTGTGGTGGAGACAGGGTCAATCGAGTGGTTAGGGTCTGGAATATACTGTCTGAGAGTGTGAGGGAGACAGGGTCAATCGAGTGGTTAAGATCTGGAATGTACTGTCTGAGAATATGGTGGAGACAGGGTCAATCGAATGATTAGGATCTGGAATATACTGTCTGAGAGTGTGGGGGAGACAGGGTCAATCGAGTGGTTAGGATCTGGAATGCACTGTCTGAGAGGGTGGTTGAGACAGGGTCAATCGAGTGGCTAGGGTCTGGAATATACAGTCTGAGAGTGTGGGGGAGACAGGTTCAATCGAGTGGTTAAGATCTGGAACGCGCAGTCTGACAGTGTGGTGGAGACAGGGTCAATTGAGTGGTTAGGGTCTAGAATATACTGTCTGAGAGTGTGAGGGAGACAGAGTCAATCGAACGGCTCGGGTCTGGAATGCACTGTCTGAGAGTGTGGTGGAGACAGGGTCAATCGAGTAGTTAGGATCTGGAATGCACTGTCTGAGAGTGTGGTGAAGACAGGGTCAATCGAGTGGCTAGGGTCTGGAATATACAGTCTGAGAGTGTGGGGGAGACAGGTTCAATCGAGTGGTTAAGATCTGGAATATACAGTCTGAGAGTGTGGGGGAGACAGGTTCAATCGAGTGGTTAAGATCTGGAACGCGCAGTCCAGGAAACTAAAGCCCTCCCTCCTGTGCCATCTCTTCAGCCACGCTTTCAGCCTCTCTTTCCTCCTATTCCTATACTCACTAGCACGTGGCACAGGGAGTGATCCAGAGTTTACAACTTTTGAGGTTCTGCTTTTTAATCTAACTAGCTCCCTAAATTATTATTGCAGAACCTCATCCCTCTTTCTACCTATGTCATTGGTACCAATGCGAACCACGACCTCTGACTGTTTGCCCTCTCCGTTCAGAATGCTCTGCAGCCATTGTGTGACATCCTTGACCCTGGCACCAGGGAGGCAACAGCATCCTGGAGTCACATCTATGGCTGCAGAAGTGCCTGTCTGCACCCCTCACTCGAGTCCCCTCCCACTATTGTTCCTACCCTCTTACTCCTCCCCCCCTTGTGCAGCTGAGCCACCCACAGTGCCGTGAAATTGTCTCTGGCTGCACTCTCCAGAGGAACCTTCACCCTCACCGTTTTCCAACACAGAAAAATGGTTCTTGAGTGAGATGCACTCAGGCTTTCCTGATTACCTGCCTGCCTCCATTCTTCTGACTGGTGGTCACCTATTCCCTCTCTGACTGCACTTCCTTAAGCTGCAGAGTGACCACATCTAAAAACGAGCCATCCACGTGACTCTCAGCCTCGCGGATGCTCCGCTGTGTCTCCAGCTGATACTCAAGCTCCAAGTCTCATTACTCAAACTGGTCAAGCCGGTGGCACTTCCTGCACATCTGGTCATCCAGACTCCGAGGAGTGTCCAAGAATTCCCACATGCTGCAGGCTGCACAACGCCTGGGACTGAGCTCCCTTACCATACTTTTTGTTTGTTTTTAATTAAAAGATTATTTCCTTAAATTTAAACCCTGCTCTGCACACTGAATCTCTCTCTTTACAGCCCCGCTCTGCTCACTGAATCTTTCTCTTTACAGCCCCACCCTGCTCACTGAATCTCTCTCTTTACACCCCGACTCTGCTCACTGAATCTCTCTCTTTACACCCCGACTCTGCTCACTGAATCTCTCTCTTTACAGCCCCGCTCTGCTCACTGAATCTCTCTCTTTACACCCCGACTCTGCTCACTGAATCTCTCTCTTTACAGCCCCGCTCTGCTCACTGAATCTTTCTCTTTACAGCCCCACCCTGCTCACTGAATCTCTCTCTTTACACCCCCGCTCTGCTCACAGGTTCTCGCTCTTTACAGCCCCGCTCTGCTCACTGAATCTTTCTCTTTACAGCCCCACCCTGCTCACTGAATCTTTCTCTTTACATCCCCGCTCTGCTCACTGAATCTCTCTCTTTACAGCCCCGCTCTGCTCACTGAATCTCTCTCTTTACAGCCCCGCTCTGCACACTGATGTCTTGCTGTGCCGTTATCAGAACCGAGTACTCCTGATAGTCTGATAATGGAAAAATCTTTGATGTAACTTCTTAATTGTAGCAGATAAGGTTGGTGGCTTCATCTTAAATATGGTTATCCATTTTGAATGAGCATCAACAATGAGCAGAATCATTGTTTTTTTCCCATGAAAGGTCCCACAAAGTCAACGTGTAATTGTACCCATGGTCTTCCTGGACATTCCCAAGGGTGTAATGGAGCTGTTGAAGGCAAGAAAGAACAAAGAACAAAGAAAAGTACAGCACAGGAACAGGCCCTTCGGTCCTCCAAGCCTGCGCTGATCATATTGCCCGTCAAACTAAAACATTTTGCGCTTCTATGGTCTGTATCCCTCTATTCCCATCCTATTCATGTATTTGTCAAGCTGCCTCTTAAACACCACTATCGTACCTGCTTCCACCACCTCCTCTGGCAGCGAATTCCAGGCACTCACTACCCTCTGTGTAAAAAACTTGCCCCGCACATCTTCTCTATAGTTTTCTCCTCTCACCTTAAATCTATGTCCCCTAGTAATTGACTCTTCCACCCTGGGAAAAAGCTTCTGACTATCTACTCTGTTCATGCCATTCATAATTTTGTAAACTTCTATCAAGTCGCCCCTCAATCTCCGTCACTCTAGTGAGAACAATCCGAGTTTCTCCAACCTCTCCTCATAGCTAATAACCTCCAAACCAGGCAGCATCCTGGTAAACCTCCTCTGCACCCTCTCCAATGCCTCCATATCCTTCTGGTAATGTGGTGACCAGAATTGCACGCAATATTCCAAGTGTGGCCTAACCAAGGTTCTATACAGCTGCAGCATGACTTCCCAGCTTTTATACTCAATACCCCTGCCAATGAAGACAAGCATGCCATACGCCTTCCTGACTACCTTATCCACCTGCGTTGCCACTTTCAGTGACCTGTGGACCTGTACACCCAGATCCCTCTGCCTGTCAATGCACTTAAGGGTTCTGTCATTTACTGTATAATTCCTACCTGTATTAGACCTTCCAAAATGCATTACCTCGCATTTGTCCGGATTAAACTGCATCTGCCATTTCTCCGCCTCAAGACTCCAACCGACCTATATCCCGTTGTATCCTTTGACAATCCTCTTCAGTATCTGCAACTCCTCTAACCTTAGTGTCATCTGCAAACTTACTAATTAGCCCAGTTACATTTTCCTCCAAATCATTTATGTATACTACAAACAGCAAAGGTCCCAGCACTGATCCCTGCAGAACTCCACTAGTCACAGCTCTCCATTCAGAAAAGCACCCTTCCATTGCTACCCTCTATCTTCTATGACCAAGCCAATTCTGTATCCATCTTGCCAGCTCACCTCTGATCCTGTGCAACTTTACCTTCTGTACCAGTCTGCCATGAGGGACCTTGTCAAAGGCCTTACTGAAATCCATGTAGATAACACCCATTACCCTTCCATCATCGATCATCTTTGTCACTTCCTCGAAAAACTCGATCAAGTTAGTGAGACACGACCTCCCCTTCACAAAACCATGCTGCCTCTCACTAATACACCCATTTGCTTCCAAATGGTAGTAAATCCTGTCACGAAGAATCTTCTTCAATAATTTCCCTACCACTGAGGTAAGGCTCACCGGCCTGTAATTTCCTGGATTATCCCTGCTACCCTTCTTAAACAATGGAACAACTGGAACAACATTGGCCATTCTCCAGTCCTCTGGGACCTCACCCATAGCCAGTGAGGATACAAAGATTTCTGTCAAGGCCCCAGCAATCTCCTCCCTTGCCTCCCTCAGTGCTCCGGGGTAGATCCCATCTGGCCCTGGGGACTTATCCACCTTAATATTCTTCAAGATGCCTAACACCTCCTCTTTTTTGATCTCAACATGATCCAGGCTATCTACACACTCTTCCCTAGACAAATCGACCGCTAAGTCCTTCTCTTTGGTGAATACTAATGAGAAGTATTCATTTAGTATCTCTCCCATTTCTTCTGGCTCCACACACAGATTCCCACCTCTGTCCCTGAGTGGGCCAACCCTTTCCCTGGCTACCCTCTTGCTTTTTACATATGTATAAAAGGCCTTGGGATTTTCCTTAATTCTGGTTGCCAATGACTTTTCATGACCCCTGTTAACCCTCCTGACTCCTTGCTTAAGTTTCTTCCTACTTTATTTATATTCTCCATGGGCTTCATCTGTTCCCAGCCTTCTAGCCCTTACGAATGCTTCCCTCTTTTTGAATAATCTCATAATATCCTTTGTTATCCAAGGTTGCTGAAACTTGCCATACTTATCCTTCATCCTGTCAGGAACATGCCAGTCCTGAATTCTTATCAACTGAAATTTGAAAGCCCCCCACATGTCAGTTGTTGATTTGCCCTCAAACATCCACCTCCAGTCTAGATTCCTCAGTTCCTGCCTAATATTGTTATAATTAGCCTTCCCCCAATTAAGCACCTTAACCCGAGGACTCCTGTTATCCTTATCCACCAGTACCTTGAAACTTACTGAATTATCGTCACTTTTCCCGAAATGCTCCCCTACTGAAACTTTGGCCACCTGGCCGGGTTCATTCCCTAATACCAGGTCCAGTATTGCCCCTTCCCTAGTTGGACTGTCTACATATTGTCTCAGGAAGCCCTGCTGGATGCACCTTACAAATTCTGCACCATCCAAACCCCTAGCACTAAGTGATTCCCAGTCAATATAGGGAAAGTTCAAATCACCCACCACAACAACCCTATTGCTCTTACATCTTTCCAAAATCTGCCTACATAACTGTTCCTCAATCTCCTGCTGGCAATTGGGAGACCTATAGTAAACCCCCAACATTGTGACTGCACCCTTCCTATTCCAGAGCTCTACCCATACTGCCTCGCTGCATGAGCCCACCGAGGTGTCCTCCTGTCCTACAGCTGTGATATTCCCCTTAACCAGCAGTGCAACTCCCCCACCTCTTCTACATCCCTCTCTATCCTACCTGAAACATCTAAATCCTGGAACATTTATCTGCCAAACCTGTCCATCCTTCAACCAAGTCTCTGTAATAGAAATAACATCATAGTCCCAAGTACTAATCCAAGCTCTAAGCTCATCCACCTTGCCTGTTATACTCCTCGCACTGAAACAAATGTATTGAGGACACCCAGTCCCACTGTGTTCAGTAATTTCTCCCTGCGTGCCCTTCCTCTTTGTCCTACTGGCCATATTCACTGGTCCCCAGTCATTTATTTCACCTGCTGACCTATTGCTCTGGTTCCCACCTCCCTGCCATACTAGCTTAAACCCTCCTGAGTGACACTAGCAAACCCCGCAGCCAGGATATTGGTGCCCCTCCAGTTTAGATGCAACCCGTCCTTCTTGTACAGGTCCCACCTGCCCCGGAAGAGATCCCAATGATCCAGATATCAGAAACCCTCCCTCCTACACCGTCTGTTCAGGCTCGTATTTAGCTGCACTATCTTCCTATTTCTAGCCTCACTGGCACGTGGCACAGAGAGTAATCCTGAGATTACATCCCTAGAGGTCCTGTTTTTTAACTTTCTGCCTAACTCCTGAACTCCCGCTGCAGGACCTCGTCACTCTTTCTGCCTTTGTCATTAGTACCAATGTCTGCCACGACCTCTGGCTGTACTCTTTTACAATTGCTGACATTGCACACAATTCTTCACTAAACTCTCTATTTCACCATCCATTCCCAGGCCACCATAGATAGCTGTGTGCTATGATCTTCATTTGGGAAATTCCTGAATGTGCGCTATGTATTTCAATTAAAAGAGGCTCCCTTCCCTTTGGAGGAATTATCACTCGTGGTCCCCACAATAAGATGCCATCCTGGCTGATAATTTCATGTCTCCTGATAAAGTACGGTTTCATTTTATCAGATACAGGCTCCTGTGGCCAACCACGTAGCACTTGTTCTCATACTTGAGATAGGACTGGGTCCCGACTTGTCCAGTCTCTGATCTGTTGAGCACATACTAGCGAGGAGTCTAAGAAATTTAACAATAAAATACATTTCTGCGGAATTGGGACTTGCTCATCATTTTCTTGTAAAGGCAAACAACTAAGCACGTCGGCATTTGTGATTTGACTGTCAGGCCTACATACAGAAGTGTATTTGTATGCTGCCAGGATTGAAGCCTATCGTTGAATTCTTGCTGAGGCTGTGGGTGATATAGCCTTGTCCTCACTGAACAATCCCTGCAATGGGTTGTGGTCTGAAATGATTATAAAATGGTGGCCGTGTACATACTGGAGAAATTTCTTGACACCCAAGATGATGGACGGGCCTTTTTCTATCTGCGAATATCCCTTTTCCGTTGTGGTGAGCGTTCTTGATACGAAACCTATAGGCTATTCTGTGTCCTCGTCCATCCAATGAGAGAGCACTGCTGCCGCTCCATAGGGAGATGTGTCACATGTCAGTAGTAATTCTTTCCTCTGGTCCTAATGCACTAATAGATTGGACAAGTGCAACAATTGTTTCACCTTTATGAAAGCTTCTTTCTGGGGTGCCTCCCAAGACCAACGTTGGTTCTTTTAGAGTAGAGAATGCAGGGGGGGCAGCACTGTAGACAAATTGATTAAGAACAGCCCATAATAGTTGATCATTCCTGGGAATGATTTGAGCTCTAAGACGTTCTTTGGTGCAGGTGCCTCTCTTATGGCTCTCACTTTCTCCTCAACTGAGTAGAGACCGTGGGAACCTACCCAGTGACCCAAATAGATTACCTCCCTCGTTTGCAATGTGCAATTTTCTGTTTTTAGATGCACTCCAACTTGCAAGAAACGTTTTAAGGCTTCTTCTAAATTTGCCAAATGCTTTTTTTCAGTGAATCCTGTCACCAATACATCGTCTAAATAGACTAAAACCTGAGGCAGACCCTGCAGTAAGCTTTCTATTGTTCTCTGAAAGATGGTACAAGTGGAGGAGACACCGAAAGGCAAGCATGTATATTGGTACAACCCTTTGTGGTGTTAATTTTGACAAATTCCCGGGAGGCATCATCCAACTCTACTTGTTGACAGCATGACTCATATCAAGCTTCATGTAGCTGGTTCCACCTGCTGGCTTGGCATACGGGTCTTTGATTTTTGGAATGGGATGCCTGTCTAGCTTAATTACTTTATTAACCATCAGTTTGTAGTCTCCACAAATTCGGACGTTTTGGTCAGGTTTAAAGATGGGGACTATGAGCCCCACCCATTCTAAGAACTGCACAGTTTTCTTGTAGTGCATAAGGTACTAGTCTGGCCTTCATGAATTGGGGGGGGCAGTGGGGTTGCCTCAGGATCCACATGAATTTTTGCCTGCAGCCCCTGGATCTTCCCAAGTTCATCCTTGAAGACTGTGGTGCACTTTCGAAGGAGGAAGGAGCTCTGGTAACACACTTGCTCTGAACGGGAAAATTTCAGCCATTCAAATTTAATCTCCTTTCACCAGTTTCGCCCCAGGAGACTTGGCCCTCTCCTGCTACCACCATCGAGGGCAGCTTTGCCAACTGGCTTCCATAATGGACACTTACTCTGCTTATGCCTCTGACTTTAATGACTTCACCCGTGTGTGTTTTTCATTGGGTAGTTATTTCCTCTAAAGCTAATTGATATTCCCCATTATTCAGAAATCTGAAGGTATGTTCCCCAATTACTGTAGTGGAGGCTCCTGTGTTCACTTCCATTCTAACGGGTCTACTATTCACTTTCCCTGTTACATATATTGGTTCTGTCTTTCCAACCTTCAAATTAAATGAGTAAATATCTGAATTTGTGTTTCAGACTCTTCTACATTGTAGATCCCACTGGGTCTTTTCTTTTGTTTGAAAGTCTGCTTGTCTCTTTCCTTGCACCATCTCATTATGTGTCCATTTCTGTGACAATAAAAACATTCGAGTTTTTTAAACTGCCAATCGTTAAAAGACTGCTTGTTTTCACCTGTATTGAAATTATTCTTTGTTTTCGCCGCTAAGTCATTTTTTCTCTTTTTCCAGCTAGCGGGGGCTGTTTCCTGCTTCTCAGCAGAGTCTTGCATTTTGGCATTCTTTTTGGCTGGGGCTTCCCACCTGATGTGGAGGATGGAGTCATTTTTCCCTCCCTGCACAGCTTTGAATCTCTCACTACTCTCCCCAGGTCCAGTTCTCTCTCTAATGCTCCCCAGGTCCAGTTCTCTCTCTAACGCTCCCCAGGTCCAGTTCTCTCTCTAACGCCTTCTTGAAATCCAAATTTACTTTGGGTAATAATCTCTTCTGAATCGTGTCTTCATTCACACAGCACACTAAACAATCTCTGAGCATGTTGTTTAGAGATGTACCAAACCCACAATGTTCTGTTAACTGTTTCAAACTTGCCACAAGGCAGCAACTGTCTCCCCTGGGGCTCTATTTCTCGAGTTAAACTTGAACCTTTGCATCATTACTGAGGGCTTTGGTTGGTAATGACCCTTCACGAGGTCCACCAATTCATCAAAATCTTTCAAATATGGGGCACTGGGTCTCGTTAAACTTTGAATCAAGCCACAGGTTTTATTCCCACATGCACTTAAGAGGATCGCTCACCTCTTCTCTTCCCCTGTAATTTCATTTGCTTGGAAAAAGAGCGCCAGGCGTTTAATATAATGAGACCAATCATCCATGGCTAGATTGAAAGGATCAATTCTTCCAAATTGCAGCATTCTGAGAAGGAATTACTTCTTCAATTCGAGCAGAACTTCTACTTGTAATTACTGTACGAGGTACAGTGCTGATTTTTTTTCACTTGATTTCTTCTGTTAAACTTATTTTCTCATCATCGCCAGTTTGTTGTAAGTGGTGGCCAAATTGGTACTGTTGAAAGAGTTGATCAGCAGACACTTCTTAGGTGGAAGACTTTCAGTTTAATTACAAAGGTACTCAACAACAACTACATGCATGGTTTCACTTCAAACTCTATCTCTACACTACTAACTACCAACTACTAACTACTGAGGTAGCCACGCTACTCTCCTATTGGGTGTTGAATATCATGTGATCTTCCTTAACAAGCATTCTTCTTAAAGGTGTATTACACATTAGATAAAGCCATAATTACCACAGTGTCATAGTCTGAAAAGGAAAAAAATTTGCGGGACTATGGGGAAAAGGCAGGAGAGTGGCTCTAGGTGAATTGATCCTTCAGAGGGCCAACACAAACATGACAGGCTGAATGGCCTACTTCTACATTGTAACCATTCTGTGATTCTATTGTTCAAATCTTTCTCACATCTTTAAATCATCAAATGCATGCTGAACCTCACTTATATAAACAGCTGTTTTACATATGGAATTTTTATTTTGTGGGTGGATTCTCCACAGAAGGACTCTTGTCCATGAACTGATTTAGTGCTTCATTTCCTCGTGGGCACACAGGAGAATTCAAAAGGGAATTGGGCAGATAGTAGCAAAGGAACATTTGCAGGGCTCTGGGGAAGAATGGGGCAGTAGAACCTGTTGGAGAGCTCTTTCAAAGAGACACCACAGGCTAAATGAGCAGCTAACCTCTTTTTCTGCTGTAAGATTCTATGAATTCTTCTCTTGAAGTAGTTATAATTCCATTTGGAATAGAAACCCTTAAGCACAAAAAAGCCATGTGCCTCTGATGAGAATTTTAGAATCCATCGATCACCTCGGGGATACACAACATTGTTCTAACGGCCATGCAGTCTCACGTCCACAAAATGGAAGAGTATTACTCAAGCAGAAAATGAGATTTTTAATCTATTATGATGTGTGGGTATATAATATAATGTTGAATCTTAAACTATTTGATGATAACCTTTGGAGATTAAACCAAAGGTTGGAAGCTATTCAAAGGAGGAAAGTATACAAAGTTTGAAATTGACTTCCTTTTAAATTAATTAATCCTATTATGGCCCATTTCTGCCATTCAATCTCTATATACCATTTTTACATCATTAACAGCATTTGTAAAGCAACATCTCCACACTGGGCTTGCAAGAAATGGGAGGTGGATATTGTTGCCTAGTGTATAACTGATGTATGACTGGTGTATAACTGGTGATAGGGATCATCGGCCCATTATTGAACATGCCAGGTTTAATTTCTGGTGATTTCAATGAAGGTAAAAATAAGACAGTTTCTACCATTTTACAACCAGACAGTGAAGTGAAAATGCCCCATGGTGTTTTATGACCAGCTCATTTTATTGGTGGGAGTTGTAGTGCACGGTTGAAGTACTGATATTTTATTGGTGGGAGTTGTAGCGCACGGTTGAAGTGCTGATATTTTATTGGTGGGAGTTGTAGCGCACGGTTGAAGTGCTGATATTTTATTGGTGGGAGTTGTAGTGCACGGTAGAAGTGCGGATATTTGGGCCTGTCGTGATCATTTATTTGAAGTTTTAATTATAAGATAACTTTTTCAATTTTTATACTCATCCTCCTGGTATGTAGAGGTACTATTGCACTGGCATATGTACAATTCATCATTGTCAGTTGTGATTTAAAAGTCTTTGTGCATAAAAACAAATTCATTCTCCCAAGGTGTCAGAACAGAATATACTGGAAAATAAAACTTTACCAGACAGCATAATTATCCCAAAAAACAAAAAAAGTTTTCCCAGGAGTTATAATAACAAAGATTGAGCAGCTTTCCCAGTTTCTTTGTATTTATACCGCAGGTTTTGTATAAGGTATGTAAAGTAGTGTCACTGAAGGTGAGCAAGCTCAAACCAATACGGCTTTGAAAAATACAGTGATCCAGTCATTCAGGGTCAGTTCAGGGTCGGCACCTTTTCAGGGCGTTTCTCTGATTGCCTTGTTATACTTTTGCTTTTACAACCAACAAACTGAACAACTTAGTTGGGATATTCCTGTGGGATTTCCCTCACATCTCGTAAACAGACTCTATTCTGCCTCTTCTCTTTGACCTGTCAGGTTGGTTGTACATCTTTGCGTAAAGATAAATCTTCCTCAGATTGTCAGAGAAGTTTCCATCTGAAACATTTATGACTATTCTATCTCTGTTCAAGTTGGCTTTTAATGGTCCGTGCTCACAATTGTCAGCTAGACGGGATAGTCTATTGATGAATGAGTTGATCCCTTCTCCCTACTTTTGACTGCATTGGTTAAATTTTACCTTCCCTATCACAATATGTCTGCAGAGACTGAAGAATGCCTGAAAGGCTCCAATGATATCCTCAGATGAGGCTGTCTCTTTGCTCACACCCAGTCTAGCCAACACATCATCCACGATGCTCCCGACAGCATATAATGAAATGCTAACTTGATTTTTGGTATTTTTAATGACAAGGCCTGAAACGTTGTGGCACCAGGTGAAATGCCTACACCAAATTTACATTTTCTCAGCCTGTCAGTGGCCTTCTGTGTTTTGCAATGATTGAGGGGTTGGCAAGGTAGTAACTGTCATGATGCAGCAGATGATGTGTACCAGGTGGGTCAAATCTACGAGGGAAACTTGATCACACGGTTACAACAATTTTGCAATTTGTATTTTATTTTGCAATGTGTATCTTGAATTGAGTAGTAAAAAGTCCACCAAGACTTAGAGGTTTTTTACAAAATTAAATTAAACATTTATTAATAAAAGATTTCAAGCACTTTGTTTGGCTTAGCTTCTTCTAGCTAGGTGTAACACCTTACTGTCTCTTTGAAATTCAAACTAACCTAATTTATCTATAAATGCAAATTTTCCTTACACCTCACATTTTAAAACTTTAGCCATGTTTACGTATTTAGCATTTCAAACCGAGCTTCCTTTTTATGACCCAAAAGCCTCCAGACCAGCTGTCTCCAGTTCAATTAAATTCCCTCCCCCCCCCAATACACACCAAGAGAAACTAACCCAAACTATTCTATTAACGCACTTTTACAATAAATCACAATAATATTATGAAAATTATTATATTTTCATGAGAGTAATTATTTCTCACCCTGGGTCGAAGTTCCCTTTCACTGCGCTGCCTGCCTTGCTAATCGCTTGGTTGTCCTCATGTTTTTCCTCTCTGGTGTGGTTACTGGATTGTCCTCGATGTCCTCCAGCCCTGCTCTGTACCTGCCGCTGGGTGTCTCTACAGACTTTTCCCGCGTTTCCACCTGTTATTCTGTGGGTGTAGTCACTGCTGCCACCATCTGTTCTTGTGAGCTTGTCTCAGATTCCATGGTTTCCTACTCCAGAAGAGATGCTGTTGGAGACAATGGTCTTTTGTTCAAAACCCTTTATTTATATCACTAACTATTTACAAGCTTATAGAACATCAGGATTTAGCAACAGCTTCTTTCTAAGGTGCTTCTCACTCACCTTCTCTCAGTGAGTGACATCACTGTGACATAGCTCCTTATGGACGTACTCAGTAGATATCATTAGATACTTTACGATCTTGTTTGGGTCCAGATTTGTGCACGAGCAACTTAACCAACTGCAGTATCAGTGAACACAGCCCCAGTTCTCCAAACAATGAAGAGTCCCATACCTTATCTGCTCTTTGCTAATAATACAGCCAAAATACTCAAATAAAAGCCACCAGAAAATAAAAATTCCCTTTTCATCAATGAAACCATCACATATTTTGCATTCCCTTAGCGCCTGGCTTGAAGATGCCTTTGCCAGTCCTTATGAACCTTTGCAGTTCTATCCCAGTTGCTGTCCTGTGTCTGGTGGGAAGGCTGTTGGAGGAGACGGTCGATAGCTTTGCAGACTGTCCTTCAGCAGCTATGGCCCTAAAAAGTCCAGCTTTGGGTTTCACCATCTAGACCTGGGTGCCAGCAGCCTGAACTGTGCCTGATAGACAACAGCAAGGGCACGACAGAGTCAGTGGGTGGGAGCTGTCATCCTGAGAAGGGTATTGGATTGTTTGAGCGGGTGGGGTTGGGGCCAAGTGGTTGTTTAAACCCCCACCCCCACCAGGTTAATGTGGCATAAACGGCCACTTAAAGTCATGAACAAGCCTGTTGTTGACTCATTTGAGGAGCAGACTCAGATTTTAGTTTTAAGAGTTAGGATTGACAAGCTGTCAGAGCCATGACCTGGAGGAGAAGGAGGTGATGGCATCCCGGGGAGCAGAGTGCGGGACAGAGGTCAAAGGCAGCATTGAAGAGGCAAGGCTGAGGGGTGACCCTCATTCACAAGCAAGAGATAATAAGTAATAAGAAATATACTTCATTCTGTATTCCTCACAAGGGCCTTTTTATAATAGAGATCAGGGTTGTGGAGGGACAGGGGGTTCAGGCAGATTCTATAGTCTAATGCCAATGAAAGAAGAGCTTATGAGGAAATGGAATGAAGCCTCTCCAAGTTTAGGCTGACCTGTGATGAGGAGCAGCATGTGTCAGAGAAGAATTATATATTGCTGGGTACCGGGAGGCAGGAGCAGCAGAAAGGCTCCAGAATATGAACCTCACCCAAACCTCCCAGCACACTCCAACACTTTGCCAACCCTCACTCTCCTTTCTCCAGATTTTCCCCAGGATGAAACAGAAACATATACATCAGCTTTAGTGCAACAACTTTCCCAGTGCCTTATGAGTCATCAATTCATTACTCAAGTGACATCACCATGGTGACCTGCACTGATGGTCACTCCTACAAGGTGCTGCGCCCATGTTTGAGGATGAGGCGGAAGCAGGCAGACTACTTGATCATAGGACGGAGAGGCTGCAGCAGCCATCCTCATTGTGGAGGTGTCAGGGGATAGGGGCACCTCCAAAACCTGCTGTATTGGCAATGCTGCAGGCGGCCATTACCACAGGATGACCCTACAGAAGTTTCCCCCATCGGAGGGACCATGAGGTGGATGATGATGGCTGAGCCCCCCGAGGGGTAGCCCCCTCATCACCGTCTATCACCTCCTTAGCCCCTTTGATGATCACTGGAGGGAAACCACCAGCTTGGCTATAGCCATTTGCTCCTCTAGCTGGACATTGCAGTTTGTAACTAACATGTCAGCGCATGGTTCCTGCATCCTCCCTGACTGATGCCACACATGGTTCTTCGTAATGTTGACCAATCTCTCGATGGGGGAGCTCATGCACTTAAAGCGCTGATTCATTACAGGCCACAAGAGATGAACGGACTCCTCCATTCTTATCCCATGACTCTGCAGTGCCTCAGATAATTCTGCTGTGTGGGTACACATCTCACTCTGGTTCTTCAAGTGGATGTGACTGTTTCTGACTCCCTAGGCTCTGTGTCTCCGTCCTGTTGAGCAGGGCTGTGCCTGTTCTCCATCCTCCAAGCGGGATTGGCCACAGCTGGTTCAGCCTCCCGATTCCTCCGGCGAGTCACCCTGAGCTACCAACTCTACCAAGGCAATGAGGTGCACGCAGGAATGCTGATCAGCTCTTTGCCGAACCAGAATGTAACCTATGGAATGTAACCTATAGGATGCATATAACTTAAAGTGACCTGTGAGAATTTATTTTTCATTTTATTCGATGGCTGTTACTTGTCATTTTAAATTTCATTTGATCACCTGGATCCTGAATCTCGGAAAATAAACAACATCCAGAAATCTTACTAAATGTAGGAAAGATTATTTTTGCTCTCAGTCTGAGCTACGATTTTAGACATCAATTCACAAGGTTTTTGTAGTTATGTTAAGCATTTTTTCAGAGTTCGGAGGATTTTCTATGTTTGTGGATTTCTTGTTGCTGTGGGTTAATTACAAACGATGGATTCTCGAAATGGTGTTTGGAAGCAGAATATTGTCTAATTTTGTGGGTAAAACTAGGGGTTAATAAATTAACATTCACATACAAGACAGCAAAACTGCTATAAAACAAAAAACTGCGATGCTGGAAATCCAAAACAAAAACAGAATTACCTGGAAAAACTCAGCAGGTCTGGCAGCATCGGCGGAGAAGAAAAGAGTTGACGTTTCGAGTCCTCATGACCCTTCAACAGAACTAGGTGAATCCAAGGAAGGGGTGAAATATAAGCTGGTTTAAGGTGTGTTGGGTGGGGGGGGTTGGGTGGGGGGAGAGAAGTGGAGGGGGGTGGTGTGGTTGTAGGGACAAACAAGCAGTAATAGAAGCAGATCATCAAAAGATGTCACAGACAAAAGAACAAAAGAACACATAGGTGTTGAAGTTAGTGATATTATCTAAACAAATGTGCTAATTAAGAATGGATGGTAGGGCACTCAAGGTATAGCTCTAGTGGGGATGGGGGGAGCATAAAAGATTTAAAAATATTTAAAAATAATGGAAATAGGTGGGAAAAGAAAAATCTATATAATTTATTGGAAAAAACAAAAGGAAGGGAGAAGAAACAGAAAGGGGGTGGGGATGGAGGGGGGAGTTCAAGACCTAAAGTTGTTGAATTCAATATTCAGTCCGGAAGGCTGTAAAGTCCTTAGTCGGAAGATGAGGTGTTGTTCCTCCAGTTTGCGTTGGGCTTCACTGGAACAATGCAGCAAACCAAGGACAGACATGTGGGCAAGAGAGCAGGATGGAGTGTTAAAATGGCAAGCGACAGGGAGGTTTGGGTCTTTCTTATGGTCTGTCATGAGGGCTACACAGCAATATGATTGATTCATTTCCTTATACCATTGATTTTCTATCCTCCATGTGCAATTAACAGCAAGATGGAAGGTCCAGTTAACATGCGCCTCAGACCCAACATTTGCTGCGAGACCTGGCCAACACTCCCCCACTACAGCCTTTATCAGGAGAGTAAGTTAGAAAAACAGATGGACACAGCAAGAATTATATTGTTAGACCTTTGCTCTGTGCCCAGTGGGGAAGCTGAAAATGGTGCTGGTCCTGTCAATGTAAAGGTGCCCCAAGGCCCACAGAAGGTTTTCCTAAATTCAGGGTCACTTCCAGACAAGACTGCTGAGTGATGAGAAGGGGGAACGAGCTTCCTCAAATTCTGTTAGAGATACAAACTGTACAAAACATGAATTCCTTTAGCCTTTTAAACCATCTATAGTCCTATCATTCTGCTGAGCAACTAAGGTCAAATTATATTAAGATAAAGTTTGCTAAAATAAAATAAAAAGAGAAAGTCATCCCTGGCCTTTTCCCAGTGACATGTTAATCAGTCCATATTTTGAAAGTGTGGGGATCACAGTTACCCACGTCTCCAGCCAACACATTGGGCAGGATTTGCCTGTCGGCGAGTGGGGGAACAGGTCCCACTTGCCGACACGTAAAATGATGCGCAGTGACGTGGACGGAACTCCTGACATCACCGCGTCCCATTTAAATTTTCCGGTAGGTGGAAAATCATCTGTGTGTCCGCCGACCTGTCAATGGCCAATCAAGGCCATTGACCGAGTCATTTAGCTAATCAATGGGTCAGGCCAGGAGCCCCGGCGGGAACTAGAAAAAGCATCAAACCTCATCTTTGAGGGACATTTTAATAAAGTTTATATAAAAATTATGGATATGTCCCAACTCATGTGACAGTGTCACATGAGGGGACATGTTAGGGAAATTTTATTATTCTGTTTTTATCTTTTTTACATTTAGCGCCGATCTCCCTGAGGCTGCACTTAGCCTCAGAGAGATGAGTCGCTCTATCGTGCGCATGCGCAAAAGAGCGCACTCTCGATTTTGGGATTCCCCCCGCCCGCACAGGGAACACATAGCGCTTCCATGCAGATGTCACGCTGGGCGGGCCTTAATTGGCCGGCACACACAAAATGGTGCCGTGCCCCGATCAGGCTTCAACTTCACCCCTGACAGGGGGAAAATCCTGCCCATTATAAGTCTTAAGAATTGGGTAATGAATGTGAATTCATGAAGCTGATGGACACAGGTCTGTTTATGAAGAATGAGAGACCATTAGCACTAACCCAAGAAAACGTTCACAGCAGACCCAAGTAAGATTTTCCAGACAGATAACTCTCTTTTGGTGGGTTGATTGACCTGATATGGGAGTTTATGCTGCTGAGAGCGAGACTCACCCCTTGCTCACAAGGCCAGTGTTTGTGCCACAAGCCAAAACTGGTATTTAACATGGGGTGTGAATGCAACCTAAATAATAATCTAACTGAGGGAGGGGATGAGTGTGAGCACTGACACAGCGGGACTGGCAATGCAGGTAGGAAGCTATAAATCTGAAATGTGGAGGAATTTGTTTGAAGACTTATCATTTTTGTCAGTTAAGATATTGAAATGAAGCAACAAGGAACATGATGGGTGATACTATCAAGGTGGGAAAAAGAGAAGACCACTCAGGCACGTCTCCTGCCGGTGTGTAGGATGACAGAGTGGAGGACCATGCAGACACTCTGTAGTAATTTCCTACTGGTTATTGCTTGGGTCAAGCACCTGCTACAGCACATGGACCATCAGTGAAGTTAAGGTCACTTTGCCCTGCCCCACTGAGCAGCCTCAACCCTCAGACAAGGTAGAAAGTTCTCAGCTGGAGATTCTCAGCCACAATGACATCCCCATTTGCAACACAAATACATGCATTTTAATGACATCTCTGAAATAAAAACTGGCAATTTAGTGTCAGAAGTTTAACTAAACAGAAATAATGAAAGTCACTGAGCTTTAGATTTCTATGTTCACTGCCCAAGTGTTAACCTGTCAGGACAAATTAAATGGTCTCTATAAAATCCACCTCATTGAAATCTACGGAGTCAAAATCAGACAGGCGGCTTCGGTGGAGAGTGATCTGCTCGGCCTGCTTCCTCACAAGGTGGAGGAGACAAAAGTCAACCACTGAGATTTTACAGAGGAAGAGTTATCCAACTGGCTCTCTGGCATCAGAGTTATGGACATCACTGGGAAAGGGCAGAATATTCTGGGGGAGGGGTGTGAGGCGGGAAACATCCAGAAACATTGGAAGGAAAAGTTTAGCGGTCCCACAGTCAGAGTTTCAGGAACTCAGGAGGAGGGTCAAGAGCAGGACCTGAAAGATCATAATCTCTGAATTGCCCTCAGTGTCACATTGTAATGAGTACAGGATTAGGAGGATAATCTTTCTTCGTCTTCTCTCTTCCTGTGCCTAGTAGCACATACAACTTATAGGAAGAGAGGGAATGGGTGATCACAAATTAGACAAGAGGAATCAGGCAGGTTGTACAGGGGTCCCCTGAGTGCATCCCACTCTCTAACCAGTATTCAGTCTGAATACTGGTGAGAGTGATTGTTCCTCCAGGGAGTGCAGCAGGAACTAAGCCCAAGGCACCAGAGGTGGCCCAGCTATACAGGGGGGCACAGAGAACACTGGAGGAGCCATAGTGATAGGAGATTTGATAGTGGAATGGACAGGTATTTCAGTGGCTGCAGACATGAATGCAGGATGGTGTTTTACCTCCCTGGTGCCAGGGTCAAGGATGTCACTGAACGATTGTAGAGCACACTGAGGGGAGAGAGTGAACAGCCTCCCTGGACCACATTGGTACCAACAACGTGGGTAGAAAGAGGGATGTGGTCCTACAGTCAGAATTTATGGAGCTTGGCAGGAACTTAGCAAGCAGGACTTTAAAATCGGTAATCTCCGGATTACTCCCAGTGCCACACGCAAGTGAGTATAGAAATAGGAGGATCAGACAGGTGAATATGTGGATGCAGGAGGAAGGCTTTTAGATTCTCGGGACACTCTGGGGGAGATGGGGCCCGTGCAAGCCAGACAGGTTGCACCTGAACAATTTCCTTGCAGGGCGATTAGCTGGTGTGATTGGGGGGAGTTTTAACCTGACTAGGAAGGAGTGTGGGAACCAGGCGGTAATATCAGAAAGGAATACCAAGGTGCACCGACTACTGCGAGAGACAGACAGCACTAGAGTAGGAAATAGTAAGTTATTGGCCAGAATTTTACAATCCTGCCACGGTGTCTCCCCCCCTTCCCCCTCCCCCCTCCCCCCCATCTCCTTCCCCCCTCCCCCCTTCCCCCTCCCCCTCCCCCCCTCTCCTTCCCCCCTCCCCCCACCCCCTCCCCCCTCCCCCGCTCCCCTCTCCTTCCCCCCTCCCCAACTCCCCCTCCCCGGTGGATGAGACGAGCCATTTAAATCTCTATTCAGCTCGGGGGGACCGTAATATCCCGCCGGGTGGGAGGGGCGGTAAAATCCTGGCCATTGTGTGGGTTTAGAGTAAGGGAGAAAATAATTACAGGCGCAGGTTGCCATGTGGAAATATGGCGCTGTGGCGATAACAGAGACATGGTCCAAAGAAGGGTGGGACTGGGTGTTAAATATTTCTCAGTGCAAGGTGTTCAGGAAAGATAGAGCAGGGAGGAAAGGAGGAGAGGTGGTGGTATTGTTTAAGGAGAGCATTGCAGTGCTGGAGAAAGAAGATGTCCCAGAGGGGTCAAGGGGAGAATCTATTTGGCTAGAGCTAAGAAACAGAAAGGGTGCAGTTATATTGCTCAGTTTAGTCTATAGGTCACCAACTAGTGGGAAGGGTGTAGAGGAACAAATTTGCAAGGAAGTTACAGAAAAGTGTAAGAATTATAGAATAGTTATAATGGGGGATTTTAATTAACCGACAATAGACCATGAGCTAATCATGTTACGATTGGAATACACGATTGATCATGTTTGAATTAATGGCAATTGCAGAGGAGAGGTCACATGACAAGCCAACCACTTGTGTGTGTTAAGCACATGCCCAGCAGAACTGTACAAGCAGCCATGAAGCTTTGTCTCTCTCCATTTGCAGCAAACAGAGATTTTAACGAAAGAACTCAACTCCACATCTGCATTTCCAGAAGAACAACCAACTCATCGTCTACAACTTTAAATAGCGAGCATCAAGACCATCGAATTCAGCCTGAAGCCAGCCAAGTCACCAAACTACAGAGTGTACAACTCTTTCATTGTTTCTTTGCACTCTTATTTCCAAATCTACCCTTCCCCACTCTGTAATCTGTGTTTGTGTGTGTGACCGAAAGTCAGTTTATTGTTACGTATTTTATTGTTTTACTTGCATTGGTTTAAGTATAATAAAAGCTAACCTCTTTCTTTGTTAAACTCAAGAAAACCTGCCCTATTGGTTCTTTTATGATCGCAGCATGTAAATAGTTAAGTACTCACTGAATTGGAAAATGACCTTTTCAAACAAAGGTCAGACAAGGAGAGGGCAAAGAGGGAGAGCCATTCGACCTCTGCTTGCCTGGTCATAATTCTGGTGAAAGGCAGCTTCAATGGGATAAGAATGGATCTGAACCAGAAACAATTGGAATCAAAGGTTGGCAGGGAAAACAGTAACTGAACAATGGGATGCCTTTAAAGGAGAGATGGTTCAGGCACAGTCAAGGTTTGTTCCCACGAAAGGGAAAGGCAGCAAATCCAGAGCTCCCTGGATGGTGAAAGCGATAGAGATGAAGGTGAAGAAGAAAAAGTGTGTTTATCACAGAGAACCAGGAGGAATATAGAAGCTTCAGAGGCGAACTGACAAAACAAATAAGAGAAGCAAAGAGAGAGTGTGAATAAAGACTGGCAGCTATGAAGGGAATCCAAAAGTCTTCTACAGGCAAAGTCTCATTTAGGCCGTTTGTACTTCAAGTTGATAAAGCACCAGGACCAGATGAGTTGTATTCAAGATACTGAAGGAAACAAGGCTGGAAATTACAGAGGCACTGGCAATAATTTTTCAGTCTTCCTTGGACTCAGGGGTGGGGCCAAAGGACCGGAGAATTGCAAACATCACGCCCTTATTCAAAAAAGGGTGTAAAGATAAACCTGGCATCTATAGGCCAGTCAGTTTAATTTCAGTGGTGGGGAAACTTCTAGAAACAATAATTTGGGACAAGGCTAATAGTCAAATGCGAGTTAATGAAGGAAAGCCAAAATGGACTTGGTTAAGGGCAAATTGTATTTAACTAACTTGCTGGAGTTTTTTGAAGAGGTAACAGAGAGGGCTGATGAGGGCAATGCTGTCGATGTGGTGTACATAGATTCCAAAAGGCGTTTGACACCGTGCCACACAACAGACTTGTGAGCAAAGTTATAGCTCATCGAATAAAAGGGACAGTAGCAACATGGATACAGAATTGGCTGAGTGACAGGAAACAGAGAGTCGTGGTGAATGGATGTTTTGTATGCTGGAGGAAGGTTTGTAGTGGAGTTCCCCAGGAGTCAGTGTTGGGACCCTTGCTTTTCCTTATATCTATTAATAACCTAGAGCTTGGTATACAGGACACAATTTCAAAATTTGAGAACAGTACAAAACTTGGAAGTATGTGCGAGGATAGCGTAGATCTTCAAAAGGATGTAGACAGGTCGGTGGACCAGAGGCAGATGAAACTTAATGTAGAGAAGTGTGAAGTTATTACTTTGGTAGGAAGACTGCGAAGAAGCAAAATATGTGGATAGATTGGAGAAGCTGGGATTGTTCTCTTTACAGAAGAACAGGCTGGGAGGAGATTTGACAGAGATGCACAAAATCATGAGGGATCTAGACAGAGTAGAGAAACCTTTCCCATTGCTGGGTAGGTTGAGAACCAGAAGAGATTGGTACAAGATGAAGGGCCAAAGAACCTATGGCGACATGATGAAAAACCTCTTTACACAGCGAGTGGTTAGGATCTAGAATGAACTGCCTGGGAGTGCACTGTAACAGCGTGAAATCGCGACAAGTTTAGTGAGAAGGGAGGTGGGGAAGAGGGAAGGGAGAAGCTCTTTCCTTTTTCTTTCTCATTCTGCAGGAGACCAGGAGTTGAAAAGCTGCACGAGAGGGCTGAGTTTTGAAAACATCCAAGAGTGACATCACAGGAGGAATGCAAGTTCATTGGCTGGTGAGAAACTGCTGTTAGGGAGGGTCTTCAACTCGCTGAAAATTAGAAAAACACATTCTCCTTAAAGGAAGGAGCTACACAGATTTCAGTAAGAAACACATAAGCAATAGGGAAGTAAAGTTAAGTCAAAGCTGGGTAAAATAAAGCAGTATAAGTAAACCAAAGTAAAACGAAGTTAACATAAGGAAAGTAAATTAAAGCCATGGCAGGGTGGTCATGTGGAATGTATATCCTGTAATATGTGGGAAGTCATGGGCATTACCAGTGTCCTAGACGACCACATGTGCAGGAAGCGTCACCAGCTGCAGAACCTTGAGCTCTGCGTTTCGGAGCTCAACGAGTAGCTGAAGTCACAGTGGCACATCCGCAAGGCTGCCAGCTACGTGGATAGCACGTTCAGAGAGGTGGTCACACTGCAGCTTAGGGCCCTGGAGGCAGGAGGAGTGACCACCAGGCAGTCCAAGAAAATTAGGGAGGCAGTGCAGGAGTTCCCTGGGGTCCCGCTTGACAATGTTTTCCCATTTTGGATACTGGTGAGGGTGTTGGTTTCTCGGAGGAGTGCAGTCAGACCCAGGTTTGTGGCACCCACGAGTGGCTCAGCTGTGCCGGAGGGGAGGAAGAAGAAAGGAAGAGCAGTAGAAATAGGGGATTTGTTTGTTTGAGGGACAGACAGGCATTTCTGCAGCCATAGACGTGGCTCCAGGATGGTGTGTTGCCTCCCTGGTACCAGGGTCAAGGATGTCACTGAGTGGCTGCAGGATAATCTGAAGCAGGAGGGTGAACAGCCAGGGGGTCATGGTCCACGTTGATACCAATGACTTAGGTAGGAAAGGGGATGAGGTCCTGAAAGCAGACTTCAGGGAACTAAGAAGGAAATTGAAAAGCAGGACCTCTATAGCAGTAATCTCAGGATTACTCCCCGCCCCAAGTGTAAATGAGTATAGCAATAGGAGAATTGAACGATTAAACATGTAGATAGGAAGCTGATGTAGGAGGGAGGACATCAGATTTCTGAGACACTGGGACTGGTTCTGGGGAAGGTGGGACCTGTACAAGCCGGACGGTCTACACCTGAACAGGACTGGGATGAGTATCCTCGCAGGGACATTTGCTGGTGCTCTTGTGGGTGAGGTACGGTTTTATGGCAGTGGGATGGGAACCTGGGAGCGAACTCAGAGTCGGGAATGGGAGATCGAAGATTAATGAGTGACTCAAAGACAGAAGCAGCACAGATTAAGAAATGTACAGCACTGGAATTTTTTAGTGTTAAAAGATTTAAGGTGACTGGTAGAAGGATTAGAGGGGACACATGGGAAAAACTTTTCATTCAGAGGGGGGTGAGTGTCTGGAATTCGCTGCCTAAGTTGGTGGCTGAGGCTGAAATACTCACCTCATTTCAAAGGTACCTGGATCTGCACCTGAAGTGCTGGAACCTGTAGGGCTACAGACCAGGGGCTGAAAAGTGGGATTAAAATGAGTGGCTAGTTTCTTCTCTTTTTATGGCCAGCACAGACACAATGGGCTGAATGGGGGAAGTGATGGTGTAGTGGTATTTCTGCTAGACAAATAATCCTGAGACCAGGGTAATGCTCTGGGGACCTGGGTTCAAATCCTTATACAGCAGATGGTAGCATTTGAATTTAATAAAAGTCTGATTATGACCATGAAACTGTTGTTGATTGTTGTAAAAACCCACCTGCTTCACTAATGCTCTTTAGGGAAGGAAATCTCTTGTCCTTACCTGGTCTGGCCTATATGTGACTCCAGACATGACTCTTAAATGCCCTCTGAATTAGGGATGGGCAATAAATGCTGGCCTAGCCAGTGATGCCCAGAGCCGATGCATTTTTAAAAGTTGCCTCTTTCTGCGCTGTAATATTTTTTTTGGAGGGTGGATTAATTGTGGCTTTCAAAAGGGAAGCAATATGATTGGTCAGCCAGCTGATGGGGTAAAGGCAGGGGGGTGGGACTAGCTGTGTTGTACTTGCAGGGGTACAGCATGGACGCTGTGCACTAACTGTTCTGTGATTCTATCAACAGCCAGGAGAAATAAACCAACAACTAACCTGAAAGTGGGTGATGATCCCTTTAAATGGCTGCTTGGGGATCTTTCATCCTTGTGAACTCATGTGAGGGTTTAAGGAAAGCTTTGGCTGGAGCAGTGTGTGAGAAACTGCTGTTGCACAATGACTAAAGTCATGATTGACCTGAGATAAAAACAAAAAAACTGCGGATGCTGGAAATCCAAAACAAAAACAGAATTACCTGGAAAAACTCAGCAGGTCTGGCAGCATCGGCAGAGAAGAAAAGAGTTGACGTTTCGAGTCCTCATGACCCTTTGAAGGGTCATGAGGACTCGAAACGTCAACTCTTTTCTTCTCCGCTGATGCTGCCAGACCTGCTGAGTTTTTCCAGGTAATTCTGTTTTTGTTTCATGATTGACCTGCTTTGCACATGGGTGAACGTTAGGGTTGTATGTGTTCATTCCTTTACCAATGTGGCTACCGATGCAGTTTGTATCAGACATGTGCATTGTCTTGTTTCTTGTTTCAATGATACACACAGGCTGTTGACATTGTAGCTGAGCTAACTTTATTGATAACACTTTTTCCTAACCTAAACAAACACATGTCTGCAGTAATTTAGTTCTATCAAGACAGGTTCCAACATGTGATATCTGACCTTCAACCCCCATTCAGGTGACCCCCCTATCTAGTACAGAGTACCGTATAGTATTTAATACTGGAGTCCACTACCACAATCGACTATTATCATGACATGTGCATCACTAACAGCATTTTTCAACCTCAAGGGACCTCATTGCTCCCAAGAGACAAAGGCTACTGAGTCCAATTTCACCCCATCATTAATTCTACTTGTTTGTGAACAGATTTAAATTATGCTATATTGTGACATTATTAAGTATTTGGGATGGTAATGTTGTGATTTTCCAGATAAATTTAATGTGAAGAGCATTTGGCTTGTCAGCAAGCTTAGAATTTAGTTCAGAGCTTCCTAAAGATATAGACCCATCATCTCGCTCCATAATACAAGACTGCCACCATGTGGTGTCATCTAAAAGCACCAGTATTTCTGAGGCAGAGATTGATGCAGAAAGCAAGTGGTGATTAGTCCAGCATTAACTGAGCTACCCTGCATCATGCAGCATTATCAGAGGTTTTATTTTCAGTGGGAAAATATCATGTTAAAGATACTAAGCATTTCTGCAATCTTTACTCTCACATCTAGTCCATTACGGAGAATAACTGAGTGATAGATTGAAATTATCAGGGTGAAATTGCATGACCCAGTTCTCCCTGACTCTCAAGATTTTAGCATCCACAGAGAAGCTGGGGAAATGTAGATTAGATCATGTACCAATGAAGTAATTGGTGATTTCTGCCAAGGGAACGGTGGCTTTACTCCCCAGGGATTTCTGTGGGAGTTCTGTACTATAACCCAATAATAGGATCTGTAGCTCTGACATTACTATGAGTGGTTGTATGAGTGCTTGTGCCTGGCTATCACATAAATCTTGCACACTTTGGGCTGGATGCTGAACGTCAGCTCAGAGCAGGGTCTCAGGGGGCCTGGCTGGCAAACCCCAGCAAGGGGTGTAGGATGGGGGTGGGGGCTGGGTTTGAGACACGCGGGGAGGTATAAAGGGGAATATAACCTTGGGAGCATGCCTCCACTGGGCACAGAGGATCCCCAAAGGAGATTCTGCCCTCACCTTGCCCAAAACCAAGCCCTGCAGTAAAATCTGCTGGGCTATTCCTCCCCCGACCTCCGGTGGGGGGCTTCCCTGCTGTTGTTAAAACAGCAGCAGAGATAGACCGAGGCACTTCTGTGGCTGCTAATTGGCTACTCAAGAGCCTCAATAGGCCAGGGGTGGACTGCCTAGCTCCTCACCGCCCACTATAAAGTGGGAGACAGGTCAGAGGCAGGCAGGAAGGCCACACATTGTATTTTACTGTATGTTCCCTGGTCCCCACCTTCAAACACACCGGCTGCTGGGCCGGGGGGTAGGGGGCAGAGGGTGTAAAATCCAAAGCTTCCTGTTGGACAATTGTTGGCTTTTATATTGTCACTGTGGTAAAGTACATACCGTGGACACTGACTACACTGGAAATACTTGTTTGAATTTAATGAGAGCTAAATCTCAAAACTGGAACTATTCGGCAACAGGAAACTTGAGAATAAATACCTGTTACCATGACGTCATCAAGGATCAGATGGATATTTGTTCCCCACCTTCACACAATCACTGGTGGAGCTTTAAAACCAACTCTACCGCCTCTCATGAGCATCCCACTGCCTTTAACCTTCAGGCTTCTTGCCCAACAATCAAATATTGGATGAGCAGAAATTTTTTCCAACTAAATATTGAGAAGACGGAAGCTGCTGACTTCAGTATCCACCAGAAACCCTTCCCTTGCCAGTGACTCCACTCGTCTCTCTGGCAACTGAGTGAAGCTGAACCAGACTCTTCACAGTCTTGTTATCCTCGTTAACTCTGAGATTGTCTATTCCCAGCACTGTGACATCAGCAGATTCTGCCTCTGCCTCAGGTCACTTGCTGCTGAAATCCTTGCCCATGTCTTTGTTACCTCAAGACTTGCTGATCCCAATGTATCATTGGCTGGCCCCCATAAACACAAGTTCACCCAAAACTCTGCTGCCCTTATCTTAACCTGCACCCCATTTCCCCATCATCCCTGTGCTCACTGACTGACATTGTCTCCCAGTTAAGTACATGGGCTCTGTATCCAGGAGAAATGCTGATTCGCAATCCTGGGGAGCTCAGCTCTCTTCCATGTTGGAGCTTAAATGGACCATTTACAGCACAGTTTGTAATCCAATATCAAACCGCCCCTCCTTGTTGTCAGGCAGACACCTGAACAGGTCACATGACCCCCTTCATTTTACCTTAAATTAAAGAGACAGTCCCAAAACAAAACAATTTTATAAACTCCATAAGCACATTGCTACCATGGTGACCTTGCACCATGAACGCTTTTGTCATTTAATCTCTCCTACCTTCCACCCAATCAGAGACCTTCCTTTTTGTTCTCCTTCGCTGTGACCCCTCCTTTCACTTGTTTAAAAACTGTTGCATCTCCAGTTTTCCCCAGTTTTGATGAAAGGTCATCGATCTGAATTCCTGGTTCCCTCTCGCTAGATGCTGCCAGATCTTTTTCTCTTCATACTTACAAGTTTTGTCAGTTCTCATCTGAGCCACTGGATGGAGCACATTAGACAGGAGATGGTTTGTTCCGTGTATCACACTCAATGTGCAGCTCCTGTTGGCGATCATCAGTGAGGAGCCAGTATTGAGAGGAAAATGGGAGAGTTCTTTTGCGGCAGGGGGAGGGGGTGAAAATGTCATCTGAAAATATATGTGAAACAAAAGTTGATTATTCACTATTATTTGCTTGAAGCTGAATAATTTCAAAACTTTTCTTTTCCATTTTAGGAAATGTTATCACAATAATCAAGGCCAGTGTCATGGAGAAGCAACTTAACAGCACAGAAATCATTGTCAAACTCAACTTGAATTTCTGAAACTAAATAGAAAATCACATGAAGGATCCTGGAAAAGAAATACAGCAATCTTTCTCAAAGTACTTAGAGTGCTTTCAGAAGAGATTTACATCTGTATTTGCAAATACCACATAAAAGAATCTGACCTGTTAAAAACATCAGCAATTTTGGTAGCAGATAAAGACATGAGCACTTAAAGAAAAGGAAAGTGCCAAATTCCGGATGACAACAGGAATATTGTCATCTGTCCAATAATTGCAAATCTCCATAATGCATCCAGCTGACATCTAACTGCTGAACAGACCAGTGACACTGCCTTCAACTTTATGAAAAAGTAGCCATTATGAAAGTTTACAATGACGATACTTCTTTTGGATATTCTTTGACAAATATTGGATCTTTCTCCGAGTGACTTCCACTCCATTTCCTTTCATCGCCATTCAATCTGCCGTATAAGTTAATGTTTTCTAAAAGAGAAAGGGATTGTTAACGTTCTTCCATATTCGTTTCTCAAGATGAAGGTGTTTCTCTGGAAGTGGAAAACCCTGGAGATGGAAGGCCATTTTACCTTTAGTTTTTGAAAAAAATCAAGAACAGCGAGTAATCCAGTGAGTAATCCAGTACTAGTTTAGTGGGGGGACAGGTGTCAGATATTGTCTCCATATAATAATAGCAACCTATAGTGATTATACAAATTGGTTCAGGACAAACAAGTTAAATGCTTACCAATCCCAAATTTCCATTTGTTAGATAGCAAAACACTGCTTCAGAAGATTATTTTGTAAGGGATAATTACATTCCACAAATGCAGCAATTATCCCAATCCTATCACTAACATCATGGAACAACAATAGTCACTCTATCGATTATATTAAACATCAGGTGGAATCTGATTGCATTGAGTAAATTACTCTGTTTCCTTCTGAACCCTTTGTATTACAACCTTGCCTTAGAATTGTAATTGAATCAGGTGGGTTACATGTAGAATCATGAAGATCAGGAAGTGATTACAAGATTTTAATCTGATCAATTCATTCATAAGATTTCATAAACTATAGTCCTTACAGGGTGGTGATATTCACTTTTGGATCATTTTTTGATAGTGTAACACAGTGACTGAGATGCTGAACAGTGTTATGCATCATGATGAAGAATTGCTCAGAAAAGAGACGTTGTGTTGAAGCTTTTCGTCTTGTACTCATCAGGACAGATTCACAAGGATACCAAATCTCAAAGGGAACAACAATTAATACTGCATGAGAAGATAGTGGTGATTGGTTGGCGAGAGCACTCTGGTAGAAGTGTTGCCATGGGGAATGCCCCAGGGAGCAGTTAACTGCCTCTTCCAATCAGATGAGTAAAAATCTTCAAGAGCATGTCTCTTTCATCAGCAATCCTCAAGTTCTGTACTACCAAGTGATTATTTAAATATAGATGTATTCCTGTCACAAAGATAGGCTCTTGCCCCATCTTCACTTGTACTCTCACTAACTTCTGCATTTGCATTGCTCAGACCCCATCTGCAATACTGATGTCCAGTTTTGGGTACCAAACCTCAAGATGGGTATATTGGCCATGATAGGGTGTAGAGCAGATTCAGGACTGCTATAGTACAAACAGCATTCCCAAAGACCATTGCTGACCCCTGTTTGGCCCCCTCTCAATTATCCCACACAACTCTCCTGTCCAAGCACACCCTTCCCTATCAAGCCCTTCATGATGACTGACTGGTTTCAGCATCGACCCAAGGGGCACAACATGTCCCAGGTTCATGCTTGTGGAACCAGCGAGTTACCCCTGGACATCTGATGACATTTAACAATTTATGCACCTTATTTCATGAACATCTAGTTCAGGTATGGTGCTGTGAGTTGCAAGGTGAACTAAGCCTTTATAAAATTCTTCTCATACAATATCCCCAATGCCTATTAAAATTACATTTCTATTTTCGACACCATCTTTATACCTTGGGTAAGACTCCAACTTTAGCATGCATTAATGTCAAATGATAGATATGAGTAATAGCTGTAAAATAGGATGTGAAGGGGAGAGAGGAACTTGGTGAAATTACAATCACTAGGGAAGAGGTACTGAGCAAACTGAGGGAGCTGTGGGCTGACAAGTCTCCGGGTCCAGATGGACTTCATCCTAGGGTCTTTAAAGAGGTGGCTAATGAGGTCATAAACGCATTGGTATTAATTTTCCAAAATTCACCAGATTCTGGAAAGGTTCCATCACTCTGGAAAATATAATCCCTCTATTCAAGAAGAGAGGGGGGCAGGAAACTATAGGTCAGTTAGCTTTACATCTGTCACGGGAAAGGTGCTATATTTGATCATTAAACAGCTTATAGCTGGGCACAGAGAAACTCAAGGCAATGGGGTAGTTTCAACATGGTTTTGTGAAAGGGAAATCATTTTCAACCAATTTATCAGAGTTCTTTGAAGGAGTAACATGTGCAATGGATAAAGGGGAGCACATAGACATACTATACTTGGATTTCCAGAAGAGGTTTGATAAGGTGCCATATCAAAGGTTATCATAGAATTTGAAAGCTCATGGTGTAGGGGGTAATACATTGAATTGGACTGAAGATTGACTGGCTGGCAGAAAGCAGGGAGTATGCATAAATTAGTCTTTGTCTGATTGGCAGGATGTGGCAAGTGGAGTCCCGCAGGGGTCTGTACTGGGGCCTCAACTTTTTACAATTTATATCAATGACTTAGATGAGGGGAGTGAAGGCATGGTAGCTAAATTTGCAGATGAGACAAAGATAGGTAGGAAAGTATGTTGTGAAGAGGACATAAGGAGGTTGTAGACAGATATAGATAGGTTGAGTGAGTGGGCAGAAATCTGACAGGTGGAGTATGATGTGGGAAAATGTAAAGTTGTTCACTTTGGCAGGAAGAATAAAAAGGCAGAGTATTACTTAAATGGAGAATGAGGTGCAGAGGGATCTAGGTGTTCTTGTGCATGAGGCACAAAAAGTTAGTATGCAGGTACAGCAAGTAATTAAGAAAGCTAATGAAATGCTAGCCTTTATTACGAGAGGAATTGAACATATAAGTAAGGATGTTATACTTCAGTTATATAGGGCATTGGTGAGACTGCACCTCAAATACTGCATGTGTGCAGTTTTGGTCTCCTTATTTAAGGAAGGATGTAAATACATTGGAGGTGGTTCAGAGGAGGTTTACTAGATTGATACCTGGAATGAGTGGGTTGTCTTATGAGGAAAGGTTGGACAGACTGGGCTTGTTCCCACTGGAGTTTAGAAGAGTGAGGGGTGATTTGATTGAAGTAACAAGATCCTGAACGGCCTTGACAAGGTGGACGTGGAAAGGATGTTTCCTCTTGTGGGTGAGTCCAGAACTAGGGGGAACTGTTTTAAAATTAGGGGTCACCCTTTTCGGACAGAGATGAGGAGAATTTTTTTCTCTCTGAGGGTTGTGTGACTTTGGAACTCTCTGCCCCAGAAGGTGGTGGAGGTGGGGACATTGAATATTTTTAAGGCAGAGGTAGATAGATTCTTGTTAGGCAAGGGGATCAAAGGTTATTGGGGGGTAGATGGGAATGTGGAACTCAAAACATAATCAGCCATGATCTTTTTGAATAGTGCAGCAGGCTTGAGGGACTGAATGGCCTCCTTCTGCTCCTATTTCATATGATCATATGTTTGTATGTTCGAGTCTGGAGTACAAAACTAGTAGGGAACTTGGTTGAGATTACTAAAACTAGTTGCACTTGGGAACACTGCAATGTGCCCAGAGACACTTTCATCCTGTTATTATGTGTCCTTAAATTTGGCTTATAAATTGTGTCCCTAGGAATATACCAGAGCTCAGGCATAGTTGTAATGGCTGAAAGTTGGGATGATTGATGTGCAAGGTCTCTGTGTTGAACTTACCCATAACATTTCAACACACAGATGGGAGTGGAGATGGCACATCTTACATCTTCACATGACACATCCTGGCAATGTTTTGCAGCATGTCTGGGCACCATCTATGAAAGCCCAGGAACTACTCAATGCTACTCTCTTCCATTCAGCATAATAAATTTGTAAAGACAATAGATCTTGCTTTGTCACACATTCTGGGTTGGGGTCCACAGGTGAAAGAGAGCATAAACCATGTCCGTTTAATGCTTAAGTTACAGAATGAAGTAGCTTTATCTTCAATATGCAACAATGACCAAATAAGACAAACATTATTTTCATTTGTATATAAAAATATTACTTGAGTTCTTAAAGCTTTAACAATGAATCAAATAACCAATTACTGATGAGTCAAACTTAATTTATGAAACTGAATGGGAATTGATTAATGATTCTGGCCCAAATAAAATGAAAGCAGTTATCGCAGCTTTGTGCTGTAACAGATGTTTCAGTTACCTCACACCCCTGTGTGGTCAGCTCAGCTCAGCTCGTAACACAGTTATCACACTGCCAGACATAACCAAATTTTACTGATGACATGGGTCTGTGTTAATATTTTGCATAGTTTTGTTTGACTCAACAAATATCTTTGTGAAAAAATAACAATACTGCACTGAGACACCCAAAGCATTAAGCACCTGACAGGTTGTTCAATGCAACTTCTGATGGCCTAGAAACGATCCAATCGCATTGGAGCTCCCTCAGCTTGAGGTAATTCTTACCACATGTGCTATACCCTCGCCCACCTGTGGCAACTGTCATTTTAACCCACATCTGAACTGTTTGGAGTGGGAAAGCCCATAATCACATACACACATCTTTGTGGTGTGTGTAACTGAAACTCATGTGGTCTTCTCTGTGGCTTGAGGCTTCTTCGTTACAAATGCAAGCTTCAACCATCTGCAAATACCTTACATATTGTGCACTGGTTTAAAGAAACATGAGAAACTTTAGTGATACAAACTATCAATGGTGCAAATGACCCAGTCCTAATCCTTTGAGCTGTAAACTCCATTCTACCTGGTATTCCGCTTGCAATCAATGTGAAATGCTGCTTTGCAATCAAACTATATGTCATCAGTTGCAGTTGTTGATAAAAATGAGCAAGATAAAACAAGGATAAGAGAACAATGGTTCATGGGTGGAGTTGCCCCAGATTTGCAATAAGTGTGGTAGCGGGCAGATAAACGTTTTACCCACTGGCCACGATGGTGGGTTTTCACGCTGTATCGTCCCAAACCTAACGCATTAAATATACATTCCCAGGAAACACGTTTTGTTGGCAGGCGGGCTCTCATTCACCCGCCCGCCATCACCTCGCTACTTGCCAGGAGCCATTAGTCCAGTCAGGTGCACATCTTAGTGCTTTCAAACCACGACTACTATAGGGAACATGTCCATGAAAAGCAAGAGGACTGCAGCCTCCAGGTTTACTGACTTGTCACTGGAACATCTTTTGGATGCCATGGAGATCTGCTGTGATGTCCTCTACCCCCTCTCTGGCCACAGGATGGGCAGCAGTGTTACCAACCAGCCTTGGGACTCGGTGGCAGCGGTGGTCAGCGCCAACGCCCTGCAAAGGAGGACAGCCACCCCGTGCCGCCACAGGATGAATGATCTCCTTTGTTCCGCCAGGGTAAGTCACTCTTCTCATCACCCTCAACTCACACACTCACAAACCCATCACACATCCACAGGGATCTCACACCTCAAGGGACAGCACCACTAACTCTCACACACACCCTCACATCTCCATCAGGCTCATATCCTCTGAAACTCACATCCTCATCCTGTCCATGTCTCCGCTCACCACATAAACATTCTACGCAGTGCCGTGTGTCCTGCTCACACTCTCCCCATCTGTTTCCATGCAGGAGAAACCTGCTCATAATAGCAGGGGGATGTCCCAGACTGGGAGTGGAGTGGCCCACATTCGGCCCCTCACTCACTTTGAGGAGTGTGCCATCGTGCTGACCGGTGAGGACGTGGACCCTGCCTGTGGTGACAGTGAGGTTGGCAGCAAACACCCATGTGAGGATCCCGCACCATATCATCCCTCTCTCAACGCAACTGTGAGCTCTCTCTCTCCTGCTTTTGACTCTGCTGCCATTCACTAATTCTCTCTACTTTGGTTCACAGGGAGCTCTGCCAAGTGACTGACACCCTCAGCCAGCCAGTCCCTCAGCTCCATCCAGGTCCTCACCTGCAGCCAAGAGGACACCTCCTCCGGTGAAGAGGTGGAAATAAGCAGCCTGGAAGACCCATCACCTCAGAGGGAGCAGCCGGCCCACGATTGATTCTGGAGGGAAAAGTATGCATGTGGCAGGGCCTTTCAGAGCCTCTTACAAGCTCTCCCACGCTCGCTGACCCTTCACGGCTCACACTCATCCCAATTTCCTGAGCATTTTGAATGCTGCCTGCTGGGGTTTGCTTTCAGTTGACCAACAGAGCTGACCTTCATCTCCACCCACCCACTGATCACACTCCCATGCAGCACCTGATCTCACCTACCATGACTCTCGTTTCACTTTCGATTTAGCCGCATGCTCTGGTTTCACTGCATTGTGCGCTCCCTGTCTTTTCCCTGCCCCCAGTCACCCATTTCCTCTCTCCCATCACTGTCGCCGCCCTGGCATCACCTTCCACCTCCCCTCCATGACCTACCAGCCACAATCCTTTCGGGGATGTCCAGGTGAACGTGCACATTCCCTTCCTTCCCGAAAATCCCACCCCCATCCAAATTAACATCCACAACATTCTCCTTCCCACCCCCATGGTCCGTGTCTGCCTCTGAGTTCCCACTAACCACCCTCGTCATCCCATCTACTGATACCATAGAGCCCTCACCCTCCCACCCTATCGCCTCACCTGCCCTTGTCATTCTCACCCTTCCTCCATACCACGCCCACCCTCAATTCACTCCCCAGGAGGCAGACATGGGCCTATCCGACCCCTCCCTCCCCGTGCACACTCACCTGGACGTTCCCCACTCCGCATCCCTTACCCCCTCTGCACCCCTCCCCCACAGAATCCCTTCCCCCCAGAACCCCTTCCTCCCAGAACACCTCCCCCCTGAACCCCTTCCCCCAGAACCCCTCCCCCCCAGAACCCCTTCCCCTCCCCCGGAATCCCTCCTGCCCCAGAACACTTCCCCCCACCCCACAGTCCTCCCCACCCCTACTCCTTCCCCTCAACGCACCCCTTCCTGCTACCGAACACCCCCCCTCTCCGCACTCCTTCCTCCCCCTGGAAACCCTCCCCTCTCCACACTCCTTCCCTTGCACCTTCCACCCCTTAACACCTACCTCCCCAGTTGCTGTCTTCTCCCCATTACCCCTCCTCCCCCTCCCAACCTCCCCCCGACACCTTCACTCCCCCTCCCAACCTCATCCCCATCCGATATCTCTTCCTCTCCCAACTGATCCTAGACCTTCCTCTCCCACCCTCTCGACCATTATCCGTTGTGAGCATCAACGGTGACTTTCCAGCTTCCATGAGCTGCTTTGCAGCAGAGACATGTCCCTGAGAATCCACCCAGCAGGCCACGGACGTCCCCCCAGGGTGCTGTTGCTGTGGGGCTTCAGCATCTTCTGCGTCCATGATCTGAGCAATGCCCTGGTGGGAAGTCCTGACTTCAGCACGTCACAGTTGTTAAGGTTTGTTCTGTACCGGTGTGCTTTCCCACCAACATGGGTGACATGGGGGTCGGGGTTGGGGTGGGGAGAATGATTCCAGCAGGTAGGCCTAATAATGGTAGAACGATATGCTGATGTACTACAATGAGTTTTCTGGCATTCAATGGCAGAGAACGTGGCCCACGATTGGCGGACTGAGCGGACGATTGCAAACTGGCCTCCCCACTCTCCGGTTTTTGGTCCATTTTAGCGTGAGCTTCATGTGTCAGCGGAAATGGTCAGGCTATTCAGTGTCATTAACACGATGACAGTAAAACTGCAGGACAACCTCATAACATCAAATTCATTTGCAATTTCTAATTAATTACCAAGAGACTCCGTTGCCTACAAATGTTCCCAAATTATCAATTCTACATTCTAAATTTGAAGACAAAAAGCAGGTGTTGAATGTTCTAAAACAATCTGGATAAATCCACAAAAGGTTCTTGCAGTTCTACAAAAATGGCATCGAAGTGTTTAGTATCTGAGAATTTCTCAGTTTAGTTTTGTGAAAATGATAACATTGATAACAAAAGGAAAACAAAATCAGAACTTCGACAATCACAGCAGCTGAATGGTAAACAGCCAAGTTAGAAATGTCGACCCAATTTTTAAAAATATTCGTTCATGTGATGTGGGTGTCGCTGGCTGCGTCAGCATTTTTTCCCCATCCCTAATTGCTCATGAGAAGGTGTTGGTGAGCTGCCTTCTTGAGCCACTGCAGTCCATGTGGTGTAGGTGCACCCACAGTGCCGTTAGGAAGGGAGTTCCAGGAATTTTAACCCAGCGACAGTGAAGGAACGGTGACATATTTCCAAATCAGGGTGGAGAGTGACTTGGAGGGGAACTTCCGGGTGGTGGTGTTCCCATCTATCTGCTGTGCTTGTCCTTCTAGCTGGTATCAATCGCGGGTTTGGAAGATGCTGTCCAAGGAGGCTTGGTGAATTCCTGCAGTGCATCTTGTAGATGGTACACACTGCTGCTACTGTGCGTCGGTGGTGGAGGGATTGAATGTTTGTGGTTGGGGTGTTAATCAAGCGGCTGCTTTGTCCTGGATGATATCAAGCTTCTTGATTGTTGTTGGAGCTGTACTCATCCAGGCAAGTGGGGAGTAATCCATCACACTCCTGACTTGTGCCTTGTAGATAGTGAACAGCTTTGGGGAGTCAGGAGATGAGTTAATCTCTGCAGGATTCCTAGCCTCCTGTAGCCACAATATTTATATGGCTAGTTCAGTTGAGTTTCTGGTCAATGGTAACCCCCAGGATGTTGATAGTGGGGGAATTCAGTAATGGTAATGCCATTGAATGTCAAGGGGCAATGGTTGGATTCTCTCTTGTTGGACATGGTCATTGCCTGGCACTTGTGCGGTGCAAATGTTATTTGCCACTTGTCAGCCCAAGCCTGGATGTTGTCCAGGTCTTGCTGC